>NC_051209.1:19807107-19860850 GCF_015220075.1 Falco rusticolus | reverse complement strand
GTGATCGTCTTTGTTGGCCCCTCCTCTGGACTTGCTTGAGCAGGTCCATGTCCTTCTTATGTTGGGGACCCCAGAGCTGAACGCCAGTACTGCCGGTGGGCTCTCACGAGAGCCAGTAGAGGGGCAGAATCACCTCCCTTGACCTCTGGCTACACATCTTTTGATGCAGCCAGGATGCAATGGCTTGCTGGGCCTGCAAAGTGCGCATTGCCGCGCCAATTTGAGCTTCTCTACCAACACTCCCAAGTCCTTCTCCCCAGGGCTGCTCTCAATCCATGCTCCGCCCAGCCTTGGTATTTGGTGCTTGGGATTGCTCTGATACACGGTGCACGGACCACAATTGCACTTGGCCTTGTTGAACTTCATGAGGTTTGCATGGGCCCACCTCTCAAGCCTGTCAAGGTCCTCTGGGTGGCCATTCCTTTCTCCAGTGTTTTGTAAGAAGGCCACAAATTTGTCAGCCTGATTTCACCTTCGTGAAAGCCATGTGGCTGTCACCAATCAACTCCTTATTTTCCATGTGCCTTAGCATAGTTTCCAGGAGGATCTTCTCCATGATGCTGCCAGGCACAGAGGTGAGACTGACCTGCCTATAGTTTCCCCGGGTCTTCCTTTTTTCCCTTTTTACAAATGGGGGTTATGTTTCCCCTTTTCCAGTCAGTGGGAGCTTCACTGGACTGCCACGACTGCTCAATATGATGGATAGTGGCTCAAGCACTTCCATCCACCAGTTCCCCTCGGGACCCGCGAACATACCTCATCAGGTCCCATGGACCTGTGCACCTTCAGGTTCCTTAGATGGTTTCAAACCTGGTCTTCTCCTACATGGGCAGTACTTCATTCTCCCAGTCCCTGCCTTTGGATTGTGTGAGTTGGGCAGCGTGGCGTATAGTACTTGCCAGTGAAGACCAAGGCAAAAAAAGTCATTGAGTAACTCAGCCTTCGTCCATGTTGGTTTTAGCCATGTCTCCTGTTGTTCATTGGAGGGTACAAGTTCTTTCATCTTCTTTTGTTGTCCAATGTGCCTGAAGAAAACCTTTTGCTATTTTTCACATCCCTAGCTCAGCTCCAGCTGTGCTTTGGCTTTCCTGATCCCCTCTGTGGACTCCTGGGCCATATCCCTATAATGTCCCCAGGATTGTATCCCTGCCTCCATTGCCGATGGATTTTGTTATTTTGTTTTAGTTTGGCTAAGAGATCTTGACTTAGCCAAGCTGGCCTCCGGCCTATCTTTTGCACATTGGGATTGAGAACTCCTGCGCCCTAAGAAAATATTTCTAGCTCTCATTTACTCCTTTACCTTTGAGGGCAGTTTCCAAGGGATTCCATGCACCAGTACAGCCAAAAGTTTACTGTTCTGAGTGTTACCAAGATCTCGGAATGAAGAACTTATCAACACCAATGTGATGTAGATAAGCAGACACTTCTTTATTGATGGCCAGGTGCGTGAGTGGAGTCTTCTCACGATCAACACACACCAAGTTTCAAAATCAGACACCATATATAAACCTTATTCATGCATATTCATTAAGTATTCATGCATAATCATAATATTTCCCGTAAATCATTAACATATTCTCCTCCTATATCCGATTTGGCACAGTAGAGCTTAGAAAGGTCCAGAAATGGGTCTGGGGTACGATTTGGGTAGGTGGTATATGAGTCGGTGGTCGCGGATCTCCCCCTGCCGGAATTACCTTTTACTAAAGTTCACGGTTTCTTGGCAGGTAACTACAAGTTGTTCCAGTCTACTCTCCCCAGTTCCCATTAATTCTATATTCTGACATTTCAATACACTTTCTACATACAGAAGTCTAGTCAAATACAACGAAATCTGTAAAATCCCAAATTTTTTACCTAAGTTTTAAACAATGATTCTAGCCATTCTTCTGGCCTTGCTACAGGGCTGTACAAAGGATTTCTAGCAGCTTTTGCTGTGCAACTACAAGTTTCATTAAAATATATTTCTTATTCCAAATGATTTTTTTAAAATCAAATAAAGTCAATTAATTCTAATTTATTAGCAGATCTGTAACATGAGGTTAGGATCTTGACTCTACTTTTTACCTGTCCTGTACCTCTGAAGATTGAGAATTCTACCAGTGCATGATCAAAGAGATTGTGACAATTTCTGACAATAACATATCTACCCTGATACAGCTAGATTTGCTTTGCAGTGTTCCAAGATGTGGAATCTTCATCTGCATGATCAGATCACTGTCTGCAGGGGGGTTTATTGATGTATGGTTCTCCCTTTTGGGTTCTTGGGTTATTGTTCAGACACAAGGGGCTTTTACACGTTCGTATGACTCGCTGTCTTGGAATTTCTCTTTGTTTAAGCAATTGGTTAATTAATTCAAGAATAGAAGTAACATATCATATAACAGGAATTGGGGTATATTTTACTTTATATTGTTTTCTTTATAGATTGATGAGCACAGGATATGTGTTTGTGTACGAAAACGTTCCACTCAATAAAAAAGGTATGGCCATTTAAGATTTTGCCAATTTTTTTTGGCTGAAAAGCTTCTTCTGATAGTAATGTTATTTGTATTAAAGAGATCTAGAAATACTGATCAAAAGTGAAATTGTTATGCTAGACAATATGTGTGAGGGACCCAGAAAATTCATAACTTGTCATAATCCGGATAAAGATGGGGAGAAAAGTTGTTTAACTGTCACCATTTTATGTACTGGGAGCTGAGGCACAGAGAGACTGTAATGTTTTCCCAAGGTCATCTAGGATGTATTTAGTTCATCTGGGAATTAATTCTATTGTAATTTCTTCAGTATTCTTACATTGTGTTAGGATGTCGTGGTTTAACCCCAACTGGCAACTAAGTACCACACAGCCACTCTCGTTCCCCCCTGCCCTCCGGTGGGATGAGGATGGGGATTGGAAAATGGTAAAACTTGTGGGTTCAGATAAGGAAAATTTAATAATTGAAATAAAGTAAGTATTATTTTAATTATAGCAGCAACAATTGTAAAGAAAAAGAGAGGAATTAAACCCAGAGGAATAAAAACCCTCAAAAACCCCAAACAAGATGCACAATACAGTTGCTCACCACTCGTTGACTGATGCCCAGCCAGTCCCCGAGCAGTGAACAGCGGCCCCCAGCCAACTCCCCCCATTTTATATACTGAGCATGATGTCCTACGGTATGGATATCCCTTTGGCTAGTTCAGGTCAGCTGTCCTGGCTCTGCTCCCCTCCCAGCTTCTTGTGCACCTGCTCACTGGCAGAGCATGGGAAACTTGAAAAGTCCTTGTCTTAGGGTAAGCACTTCTTAGCAACAACTAAAACCATCAGTGTGTTATCAACATTATTCTCATACTAAATTCAAAATCACAGCACTCTGCCAGCTACTAGGAAGAAAATTAACACTATCCCAGCTGAAACCAGGACATAAGATCACCATTCTTTAACTATTCTTGAAGTGATCTCCTGATCAGTGAGCTGCCCAATGAAAACTTTATGGTTTTTTTTTTAATATATGTATATTTATACTTTCAAGTGGTCTCAAATCAGACATCAAGGGAACAATTCAGGTGCCTGAATGGTGGTATTTTCTGACATGTAAGGTGCCCAACGGTGTCTAAGAGATCCTTGCAGGGCTAGTGGGTTACAGACAAACTGGGGACTTGTATCTCCTGGAGTTTCTGCTCAGGGCTGGGCAGGATACAGGCATATGAAATGGCACTAAATAATTTTAGGTGCTGGAACCACTCCCTAGGGACTTCTTTTTATGTATGATTACTATTACAACTTTTTTTCTTACTGCCTGCTGATCAGACTGGAGAAGTTTAGATGTTCAACTCCAGTTAAATCCCAATCTATGAATTTCTTTACTTCCAGCGGGAAATTAAGAATCACAAATGCTTCTGGATTGCAGCCTGTCTGAATCTAGCACTAAAGCAAGCTGACTTTCATTTTGAAAGATGTTTCTTTCCTTCTCTTGTTGTCATATTTTGTTTAGCTAAAGGACTCGAAGAACATCACTCTGACTCTGAAACAACATGGGATGCATTTATTATTTTTGTAATGTGAGAACTACACATTGAGGATTATCCAGAGCATATCCAGAAGAAAATGGGAGAATTATATAGGAAAGGGAAAACATATGTTGATATCCGTATATAGTTAGTTTACTTTTGTGTTATTTTTTTTCTCCTCTCTGTTGGTGCTTCCTCTACCTTTTTCTTTTTCTTTATTTTTACTTTTACTGTGTATTGAGTCTGGCTGGGATGGAGCTAATTTTCCCCATAGCAGCCCTCATAGTGCTGTGCTTTGTATTGGTAGCTAGAAAGGTGCTGATACCACACCAGTGTTTTGGCTACTGCTGAGCAGTGCTCACACAGCATCAAGGCTGTCTCTCCAACATTCCCCCCTCGCCACTAGGCTGGGGGTGGCAAGATCCTGGGAAGGGACATAGCCAGGACAGCTGACCCAAACTAACCAAAGGGATATTCCATACCATATGATGTCTGTTCAGCAATAAAATTAAGAGAAAGGAGGAGGAAGGAGGTGGGGCATTCGTTATTTATGATGTTTGTCTTCTGGAGCAACTGCTATGCCTACTGAAGCCCTGCTTCCCAGGAAATGTCCAGACATTGCCTGCTGATGGGAAGTAGAGAATAACATCTTTTGTTTTCCTTTGCTTCTTTGTGCAGCCTTTGCTTTTCCTTTATTTAACTGCCTTTATCTTGACCCATGAGTTCTTTTCCATCTTATGTTCTGCTGAGGAGGGGAGTGATAGAGTGGTTTGGTGGGCACCTAGTGTTCAGCCAAGGTGAACACACTACATACTGCTTTTTTTTATTCCCCATATTTTTTCCTTTATTTATTTGAAAGGAATGCATAATCTCAAAAATTGGTTGACTGAATCTATTTTGCACAACCTATGTAAAAAGGGCACTCAATATACAAGTCTGGTAGCAGTTCAATTTCTGTTTTAGCATTGGAGGTTATCTTTCATAAAATATGACTTAGAAATGTGGTACGTTTGGGGGGAATGTTACCTTCTACCTGCACTGAAGGTGGACAAAGTGAAATTACATTAAATGACAGCAAGTTGTCATGAGGCATGAGTTGGGATTCAGAAGTGGGATTTGATTCTGTGCAAGTTGCATATCTTGGATATTAGTGGTTTGGAGGCTATTAAAAAGTAGTTCTGAGGTGTTGGTAGGAAGATGAATGTCAAAATAAAAATGTGGTATAAAGCCACATGAAATTTTTGAAGCCCATGTCTTAAGAAATTTTACATAGAAATTGAAGAATTACATATTAGTAGATCATAGTAGTAGAAGATCACATATTAGTGATCCTTACTGTACAGATAAAAGTTCTTTATTTTTGTGCATATCATAGATTGCTGGGTTCTCTGTTTTGCTGAGTCATATCATACAACAATTAGCAATAAATTGTAGTGCTGTGTAGTAATTATAACCTGGGAACTCACTATTGAAATCACATCTAGTTGGCTTTTGTTCATTCCCAGTGATAGGAAGCAGCATTAGCATTTTCAGCTTCTTCTGCTTATAAGATAATTTTTAGAAAGGATTTTACTTTAGAGAAATTCTATATTAAAGATGTATACTATACATTCCAGGAGGAATACACAATGAAAATGTGTGTAGAATGAAAACAATTTTTTTCTTTTTGAAAGCTGTGAACATATGACTGTAACTTTAAGGATTTAGGGAAAATAAAAAGACAACATTTTAAAATGAAGCTAAAAGGATAGCGCTATCATTAATGATCTTAGTTTTTCTAATCAACTTTGTACAACCTCTCTGTACTTTCTAGCACTTGGAAAGGATAGTGTGACTAGACTTCCAAAGTGAAATCTTTTACTTAGCAGATTACTATCTAGGTATCAGAAGCCCAAGTCCATTGCATTGTTGTTACTTGGAGGAGTTGTGTTATCTGAGATGTTATAAGAGTGTAAACAATGAAAAAATGTAAAAAATAGTCATGTGTTGCTATTTAAGCATATATATTTCATTTATTTTATAGAGACTTTAATGAAAGACCTTGATGTAATAACAATTCCTAGTAAAGATGTTGTGATGGTACATGAACCAAAACAAAAGGTGGATTTAACAAGGTACCTTGAAAACCAAACTTTTCGTTTTGACTATGCCTTTGATGACACAGCTCCTAATGAAATGGTTTACAGGTATGTGTATATGTGCTTTTTTTGTGAACCTTTTTTCTCATGTATCTCGCACGTCAATAACTGTGGACTTGCCTTGGTCATGGATTTCTGTTATCTGTGTTATCAGATATGTATATTGCTACCTCCATTCTTTTGCCTGTTTACTTTTGTTTTAGCTCTGTTTATCCTGAATTTTTCACGTGCAAATATCATCTCCACTTCTGTTGACCTCAGTCCTGTTCTCAGTCCTCCTCCAAGCCCTGCCTTTCCAGGCTCTAGTGTGTATTGTTTCCTCAGGAGGCAAACAAATCAGGAGAGGGTGGGAAAAGGGGCAGGGGGGAGAGGGTGATTGATTATATTTGCTCTATTGCTGAGATACCCGAGTTAGTTTGTCTGTTGGAAGCAATCTAGATGAAATGCTGAATCTTTCTGATTTAAAAAACAACAGCAACAAAGACACCCACCCACCCTCAGCCCCAAGGTATCTGGATCTCCATTTTCTCCTTTATTCTTCTGTTTCACTTCCACAGTTGGAAAAGAATAATGCACACAGCACTTTAAAAAACTTGTTTAGAAGTAGCTGTTTACCTTGTGCAAGTCGCTAAATATATTAGATACAGTAGCAGGCAAGGTTAGACACCATGACAGGTCATGATCTTGGTACACAGTCTAAATATTGTGAAGATTTTTGCAAGGAATATTGATATTAGAAAGGAATTTAATGAAGATAATTTTCCTTATGCTTAGAAAGTGCTTCCCTTAGCCTTAAGGAGTAGTGACAGAGAAATATCTTAATTCTTGGGTTTAATCCAAAAACTAGGAAGTGAAAGTTGGCATTGTATCCTGATTAATGTTGGATGCTAACACCCTGTTGGTGGATAAGAGAAAATTCATAGTAAAAGAATTATTAAAAGGCCTTGAAAATGAAAACTTGTGCCTTATGCTTGATATAAGTAAGAGGAGAAGGGTAGCAAAAGTAAAATCTTTTTAGTCTGTTAGTTTATACTAATGAAAGACTTCTAAACAGCAAAGCTGTGCCCTTGGAAATTTCTGTGTAATGATTATCTACTGGTAGCATGTTTTCTTTCTTGATACTGAAGAACTGTGGGAGTGATCTAGCTGGTGAGATGTGCCTCTTGCAACAGTTTTCCTCCTGCTTAAAACCCAGTTCTTGTAATCTCCCTCCTTCCTGTTATTTGTCTTTGTGAGCATAGTGTTTAAATGTGAGGGCTGGTTTTTGCATACATTATTATGTTTTTGTACTGAGTTTCTTCTGGACAATTTTTATTAGTTACATAATAAATGAATAGAAATATAGAAAAAACATTGAAAGATGCTTGTATTCATACTGAAACAGTAAATCTCTAGTCTATATAGCAGTACAGGCTTTTTCCTTCTCCCTCATATGGTACAATAATGATTATTATGTGAAGGATAATCTGCTTCAAGGCCTCCTGTAATAACACAATTAAGAGGATAGGTATCATTGTCTGCTCTCACCAGAACTACCAGGGTCACAGGTCACAGTGTGGGGGGGGAGATATGACAAGTTACTCCAGTTTTCTTCAGTATGCTAAAATTACTCACTATATTTCTGTACTGAAAAACATTCTTGAGAAATGTACTATTCTTATTTTTTTATTATTATTTTGCTTAAGCTGTATTTTATGTATTTTTGAATCCATGAGCCACAACACTGAGTTGTAAGCTTTCTTTAGTATTAAAAAAAATGCACTAGTGTGAATGGGTATACTTGTTGAATTTTAAAGGAGAATCCGTTTATATTTCTGAAAGATCAAGATTGCAAATAAAGATTCTACTAGAAGGAAAGTTGAACTGTTTTGGTGTGGTAACATTTGGAGTTGTATAATGATTTACAGAAACTGTTCTAGATATGTTTGTATTTTGCCTTATTTTAAAATACATATAAATAGGACCCTTTTTTATAAATCAGCAAAATAAATAATTTCAAATGCAATTAAACAGAGATAATGGAAAGTACTTCTTAGGTGGATAAGTTTCTTTAAATTTATATCTTCAACACAAAAAGAACAAACACTGAAATATGGGAATATCCTCTTGAGGACAAAAGAAGTATATGTTTGGAGGAAGCAAGAAAGACTAAGGCTGATCGGGAATTATCTGGTACATATTTGATGAAAACTGATGATTCAGTTAAACTTAGATTTTGTTGCATAACCCTTGGTTGCTGAATGGCTCAGTCTTATCCATATTATTTTTGTAAGTGATCTTGTGTTTGTTCCAAAGTGGAATGAAAGGAGGTTGTAACACCTTAGTGTTTCTGTAAACAATCATTCTTCTTTCTGTCACTAAACATACTTTATGTGTAAACACCTGGAAAAAGTTTAGAGAGACTGTTATAGAGAGACTCTTACTTCCATCACCTAGTGGAGGTAATTCTCCATAAGGTTGCCCTTTGATTTTGGAGTTTTTAATGAAATAATGGTAATAAGTAGCTGAAGTAGAAGCAATAAATCTACACTTTTAAAAGTAAAAATTAATTATCTAAAGTAGAAAAATTATACTTTGGAGAATATTTTTGACACATCAAATAATACTTAAGGGATAACTGGATTTTTCCATTCTGACATGCTTGGGTATATGTTTTCTTGAGCCTTTTCTCAGCATAACTATGTTCTCAAAATATTAAGATATGCAATGTTGTTTTGGCTACCTGTGTTCTAAACTTAATCTTAGAAGCTGATTTAGGAAAAAAACACCAAACCCCAAAACTATAGCAGACTTTTTTATATTGGCAAAATCTAATTATTTATCTGCTGCACTGTCCTACTTTCAAATCTTCTAATGCTATCTTTAGGGAGCTCCAAACTCCATGTAGAAATCTGTGCCATGTTGCATCATTAAAACAAGGAAATTTTTTTCTTCTCAAGGCGGTTTGAAGGAGGATAATATTGTTGTAAAATAAATGGGAGATACCTTGTAGCTTTTGTTTAATTGTTTAGGGTATTTTAATGCCTTAGAGCTGGTAGCCTCTTTAGTTCAGGAATTAACATGGAGACGTCCTTTAGTCTCTCAAAGTACAGAACCAGTTTTGTCTCTTTGGGCCTTAAAATATATAGTGTCCTTGTGGTAGTGTGGCATCTTAAAATAATTAGGTTTCTTAAGTACTGCTGGTTTTTGCATTTAAGGTTTACAGCTCGACCATTAGTGGAAACCATATTTGAAAGGGGAATGGCCACTTGTTTTGCATATGGACAAACAGGCAGTGGAAAAACCCATGTAAGTATTTCTTCTACATGTCAGCAATACACTTCTTTTTATGTGCAAAACACTTCAATAAATTCTAATAAGTAACAAATACATAAGTTACAGTTCTGTGACCTTTATAGTGTATTTTTGGTCTTGTTTGGTTTTTTTTTAATTTAGACTATGGGTGGTGACTTTTCAGGAAAGAACCAAGATTGTTCTAAAGGAATATATGCACTTGCAGGTGAGACTATTGTTCTGTTGGCTTTTTGCAGATTATTTGAGATCAATACATTTCTACTCTCTTTCATACAAACATAAGGGTCTACATATTTTGCATTACTGCTTTGTTGACATAAAAAATAGTTCCTAGGTGTGTAGTCTTTACACAGTAAATATATATCTAGATAGCTTAAAAAATGTATGAAATATAACTGATGATTAATTAAGTTTAATTTTGGGTTCTGTTGCATCTTCCAATGTAATGTGGCAATGCTTTTTACTTGATTGACTGACCCTACCTGTTACACTTGCAAAATATGAGAGATGCTGTAAAATAGACTGTTATGCATTAATGAGTCTTCACTAATTGAAAATACATAACTAGATTTCTTTATATTTTGGAAATGTATTCATAGCTCGAGATGTCTTTTTAATGCTAAAGAAGCCAAACTATAAGAAGTTAGAACTTCAAGTATATGCAACGTTTTTTGAGATCTACAGTGGTAAGGTAAGTACTTGATCTTTTTCTGAGGAAGGTGGAATTTCTCTTTCACAAATAAGATTGTGAGCTTGTCACATAAAAGATTTTTTTTTTCCTTTTTGTACTGAAAGCTTTATTTCAAGAAATTCTTTACACTTCCCTTCCAATCACATTTATGTATGGAATGCTTTGCATATTTTGATACAATATTTGAAGCAAAAATGTCTTTTAAAGCTCCTATTTAACTGTTCTGTTTCCCCACCCCTCCTAGGTTTTTGACTTGTTGAACAGGAAGACAAAGTTAAGAGTGTTAGAAGATGGTAAACAGCAAGTCCAGGTGGTGGGATTACAGGAACGGGAAGTCAAATGTGTTGAAGATGTTCTTAAGCTTATTGAAATAGGCAACAGCTGCAGGTATCTCCCATAGCTTCCACCACTTTTTCATTGTAAATTAAAGAATTGGAACAAGATTTTTTTGGTGTCTCTTCATAGTAACGGCTTTTTAATATGCAGTGGTATTTTTTATAATGTTGGCTGCAAGTAAGGAATCTGCCTGTCATTTGAATAAAAATAGTTTAGAGTTTCTCTCCTAGAGAGAAATATGAACTGATTTTTCTACAGGATGTGAATTGCATGCATTATATAACCAGTTTACTGACTTACATTCACATAATTTATAATTTGGAATACTGCCAGATTCTTCAGTTCTAAAAGGCCTTGATATGTAGTGACAGAAATATAAAAATTTTAATTTTTGTTAAGATCCAGCTTTATTGTTTTTAAAATTAGCCTTGTGCATAGACTGCTGCCTGATCAGATAAAAATGCCACATGCGGCATTTTACATGAAAGCTCTCTGATAGTCTGAAATCTTTGGAGATGTGATTATTCTTGTTTTTAAGAGGGAAGTAAAATGTTACTAATCTTCCATTTCTATTTGAAGAATTGGAAAAATAGGTATAATTATACTATGAACAACAAATTATTAGGGTAAATACAGGACTCTGCCCTGTAAAATCTTACGTTCTGAGGGTAGTGTGTTTAACATGTATGCTCCTTTGCCTGTTCATATGTCCTTCCTTTCTTTCCTTTTGTTAAAGGACATCTGGCCAGACATCTGCAAATGCACACTCATCTAGAAGCCATGCAGTGTTTCAGATTATTCTCAGAAGGAAAGGGAAATTGCATGGTAAATTTTCTTTGATTGATTTGGCTGGCAATGAAAGAGGAGCGGATACTTCCAGTGCAGATAGGCAGACGCGACTGGAAGGTGCGGAAATTAACAAGAGCCTTTTAGCACTTAAGGTAACCAAAATGTTTCCATTGCCTTTGAGTAGGTGGAAGCCTTCTACGTATAATAGCAATGACTACTAAAACAAGTGTTTTTGCAGGTTTTGCTTGTCTACATTGTCTACTGATGTGACAGGTAAAATAATGTATTGATTTTTCCTTTAAATGCCTGAAGAAACACTTGGTACCAAGTAGAAACATTGCAGAAACGTGCTATCAACTTTCATGTACTTTAAAAAAAAAAACAAACAAAAATCCCCAGTAGTTGAATTTGAACACTTCTCTGATATACACCTAAAATGGGAGGAGAGATGACTGACTTTGGTACTCAAGGTCTGAAATACTAACTGGAAATATTCTTACTGATCTCAGTATATATTTTATTTTTTTTTAAGAAAAGATAAAAATTAAAGTTACCTTTACGACAGATTTACTTACCACTGATAATTAACTAACTAAAGAAGAAACAACACAACAGCATTATATCCAGAAAGAATTAACAAATCAATTAAAATAACCCTTGAAAGTTGGAATCCATTTTTTACTACTTTTTATAGCAAATTGTCTGATACACTCACTTTGCAGATTTTCATACATTAATCCAGAACACATCAAGAGAGGTAAGAAATATTATTTAAATATTCAAATGCTTTTTTTGTTTGTTTTAAAATGCTCAAAAGAGGTTCAGTCTAAATAGGGAAAGTATTTTTTTTTTGTCTCAGTTGGGGAAACAGTAGTTTTGAATGGCCCAGAACTTATCTCTGTTGTTGGTTAGCTTTGCTTAGGTTTACTACTCTCTGCACCAGCACTGTGGTTTTATATAAAGAATCTAAACCCAAAAATCACTGTGCTTACTTTTTTATCCCAGTATAAACTTGGGAGGAGACTTGTATCAGACTCTAAGCAGATCTTTAAAAATACCACAAAATTATAACGTGTAATCACAAAATTGTATATAGTGTTGAAAAATTGTGGCAGTTCCAAAACTGTGGCCTGTTTTGATTTAATATCAAAATAAATAATGCAAACAAAATTTTGTTGACATTATCACTTTTTTCCAAATGTAATTGAATAAAGCAGTTTTGTTTTGTTTTTTAGTTTACTTGCTGATTTTGTGCTGGCTAGTGCCTTCAGTGCAATACTCATACAACACAGTTCATTTTCATACAACTTGTCTTTTTAATTAAAAAGTGAAAGGCTCTGCTGCTGCTGTACTGGTGGATGTGATCTAAATTATATGGGGAAAGGGAAATAAAATAAGTGGAGTTCTTGCAGAGGACTAAACAAGCAGTACAAGAAGCTATAAATGTTTCTCAATTATATGTTAGTTTTCCATTTTTCATCTATCCCCAAAAACATTACACAGCTTTTTCCATTTGTATTCAAGACCCTTGAAGTTATTGTCAAGTCTGAATTAAACTACTATGTTCTGAGGAGTGTTTTTTGGTGCTAATCCAAGATCTGCTATTTGCATGTTGTGGTGGTTTGTTATTGGCTGGATGTCAGGTGAACACCAAAGCTGCACTATCACTCCCCTCCTCAGCTGGGACAGGGGAGAGAACATATGATGGAAGGCTCATGGGTTGAGATAAGGACAGGGAGAGATCACTCAGCAATTACCATCATGGGTGAAACAGACTTGACTTGGGGAAATTAGTTTTATTACCATTCAAATCAGAGTAGGATAATGAGAACTAAAAATCAAAATTTAAAAATACCTTCCCCTCACCCTTCCCTTCTTTCTGGGCTCAACTTCACTCCCAAATACCTCCTTCCCCTGAGTGGTGCAGGGGGACAGGGAATGGGGGTTGCATTCAGTTCATCACACATTGTCTTTGCTGCTCCTTCCTCCTCACGCTCTTTCACTTCTCCAGTGTGGGGTCCCACCCACGGTAGACAGTCCTCCACAAACTTCTCCAACATGAGTCCTTCCCACAGGCTATAGTTCTTCATGAACTGCTCCAGAATGGGTCCCTTCCACGGGGTGCAGTCCTTCAGGAACAGACTGCTCTAGTGTGGGTCCCCCATGGGGTCACAAGTCCTGACAGAAAATCTGTTTCAGCACAGGCTTCCCACAGGTCACAGCCTTCATTGAGTACATCCACCTGCTCTGGCATGGGGTTCTCTATGGGCTGAAGGTGGATATCTGCTCTACCATTAACCTCCACAGGCTGCAGGTGGGCAGCCTGCCTCACCATGGGCTGTGGGGGAATCTCTGCTCTGGTGCCTGGAGCACCTCCTTCACTGACCTTGGTGTCTGCAGAGTTGTTGCTCTCGCATATTCTCACTCATCTCTTCCAGCTGCTGTTGCGCAGCAGGTTTTTTTCCCCTTCTTAAATATGTTATCACAGAGGTGCTACCACTGTCACTGATTGGCTCAGCCTTGGCTGGCAGTAGGTCCGTCTTGTAGCCAGCTGGCATTGGTTCCATTGGATAGAGGGGAAGCTTCTGGTAGCTTCTCATAGAAGCCACCCCTGTAGTCCCACCACCACCAAAACCTTGCCATGCAAAACCACTACACATGTGGATATCAATCCTGTCTTAACCTGTTCAGATTTTTGGTACAAAAAATTATTTCCATAATGTCTCTACATGGAAGTAGCGTTGTTGTTTTGTTACTTGGTTTTCTGAGCTGTGATGAAAAGTAAAAGTAGTTAAAAACTTCATTAATTTAGAAGCTGGAAGTGTCCTCCTATAATCCTTTTACTATTAAGGAGACAGTTATAGAATCATAGAATGTTTCGAGTTTAATGGAACCTTATAGATCATCTAGTTCCACCCCCCTGCTGTGGGCAGGGACACCTTCCAATTCTAATTTTTCAAGAGTGAGCAAACTAAAAGTCATGATAGTAAATTAAAATATCTTAATTAAACATGTTGGTTGCCATGTCAGTAATCCAACATACACATTTGTTACTGGTTTTAGTTTGTAACATCACTTGTTGAAAATCTGTTGCCCTTCTTCCCATCTAATCTGCTTTTCTCCTTATGTAAGTATAGTAGTAAAGTACAAACAAAATAAAAACATTCAAAGAATGCACTGCCTTGCTCACCTATAAGTATTGAGTCCTTTTTAACATTTGCATGTGAAATTCACATTCAGCAAGCTTCAGTCTTTCTATTTATCTTAGCTGTGTCCATTCTATAAAATTCAACTAATGAGTTTTTAAATAATCACTTTAGTTAAAACCAATTTGCCCTTGTTCTGTTCTGTATCATGGCAGTTTTATTTTGAGCCTGTTTAGTTCTGTTTTATGCTGTTTCACAGTTGCAATGCTTTCTTGGATTATCATCCCAGAGTTTCTAGCTTGGCTTTTGGAAGAAGCTGTTTCTAGGAAATTTCAAAAGGCCACAAGGATATCGCTGTAGCTGAAGGATTAGCTGAACTACTGTAGAACTATTCATATAACACAAGAGCATTCCATCTGTTAGCCCTGCTAAAAGCAAAGCTATAATATGAAAACACTTTGATGTTTGTTTTTTTGAAGAAGTTCTGTGTGTAAACGTGTTAAAACTGTACCAAGGAAGCCCTGAATTTGAAGAGATGCCTGTACACAAAATATTAAGACAAATCCAGAAACTGGAATTAATGATCAAAATATTACAAAAACAACAAAACAGAAATTGAAATTTAAACTTTCTTTCTGTAAGAAGTAATTTATTAGCTGCTGTTAGAACTCTGAGTGGGCAAAAATGTTTAGATTAGCGTGGTCTTGGTTTGCACTGTTGTACTTAGTTGCTGCTGTAACTTCTATAGTAATTCTTTAATATTTACTTCTGTACAGTATTTCTGGAACTCTCCAACCAATTGAAAATATTAGTTTATCCCCATACCCTTCTTGTAAGTGAAAGGGGAGATGTTATCCCTGTTTTTTCACATGAAGAATATTTTAAAATGGGGAATGACTTACATTTTCAAGTGTCTTCCAATACTGAGTACATCGGTACAGAGCTATACTTACTAGGTTTGTGACCTGTGGAAGCTTTCAGAAAGTTTGGGCACTGGTGTTTTCTTGTGAACTGTAAAGAAAGTCAGTGGTAGAGCCTGAATCAAAGCTACTGGTATTAACTGATAGTTAACGTGACTCACTGTCCACACTTCTGCTGGCAGAGGCTGTAGATCATTCAGGCTGTAAAACTCATAATCAGAAACAGTTAGTTTGCACATTTAACATCAACACTGAATTTTTTGTTGTTGGTGGTGGATACAATATATGTAAACGTTTTGGATGAGATTCAGAAAGCTTTTAGGCTACTTAAGTTCTTTTTAGTTCCTACCTCTCTACTGAACTTAATGAGAGGTAAAAGCATAACACTTCTTGAATTCAAGCTTGAATAGTAAATTTTAATGATACCTTAGAGGACAGCAACATAACTAAGTCATATATATTCTGATTTTGAATTGCTTTTGTATTACATATTTTTCTTTGACATGAATTGAATAAATATAAACCTGTTTGTTCTTTCAGGAGTGCATTAGAGCCTTAGGTCGAAATAAACCTCATACACCATTCAGAGCAAGTAAACTTACTCAGGTGCTAAGAGATTCATTTATAGGAGAAAACTCCCGTACCTGTATGGTAAGTTGGTTTAGTTAACTGTATGTTTTAACAATTACAAAGAAAAAAGAAGCTGGGAATTTAGGATTTTATGTTTAGAACTGATCACTTGCTACTAGTAATGTGTTAGACTTAAGTTTATACATTAACTAACACTACATTTGGAGTGAGTCTTTCAGCAGAGACATTTCAGATAACTTGCTCCCTTTCACTTTTTATTGGCTTTTCTTATTGCTTGTTCTAGTTTTCTAGCTAGGCACATCACATAGCTAGAAGAACTTCTAGCTTGAGGGTTTTTTTGTTTGATTGTTATATGAGAGTATTGTTTGTTGAATTAAAATTTTGGAAAAGGTGGTGTAGACTGGAAGCATAGTGGTAAGTTATGATCTTTAAATGACAAAGGAAAATTTAGAATTGGTATCAAAGGCATCAGAGTATGTTCTAAGTTGTTGAAGGGATAAGTATTTGGGATAGATAGGATGAATAGTTGTGTACTATATAAATGTGCATTTGCATCAATCTGAAAAACAGAATTCTTCTGTCAGATGGTGGAAAGGACAGATAAAAGCACAGATATCCAGTGATTTTGTTTGTCCATTATTAATGTTTCTCCTTATGGAAATGCAAACTCTCTGCAGTAGACACCAAATGTTAGACTTGTTTGCTGTGGTGGGTTGACCTTGGCTGGACGCCAGGTGCCCACTAAACCGCTCTGTCGCTCCCCCTCCTCAGCGGGGGGTGGGGTGTGGTGTTGGGAAATAAAATGGAAAGAACTCATGGGTCAAGATAAAGGCAGTTAAATAAAGGAAAAGCAAAGGTGCATGTGGCAAGCAAAGGAAAACAAAAGATGTTATTCTCTACTTCCCATCAGCAGGCAATGTCTGGACACTTCCTGGGAAGCAGGGCTTCAGTACACGCAATGGTTGCTCTGGAAGACAAACGTAATAATAATGAATGCCCTCTCCCCTTCTCTTAGCTTTATCACTGAGCAGATGTCATATGGTATGGAAAATCCCTTTGGTTAGTTTGGGTCAGCTGTCCTGGCTATGTCCCTTCCCAGGATCTTGCCACCCCCAGCCTAGTGGTGAGGGGGGAACGTTGGAGAGACAGCCTTGATGCTGTGGGAGCACTGCTCAGCAGTAGCCAAAACACTGGTGTGGTATCAGCACCTTTCTAGCTACCAATACAAAGCACAGCACTATGAGGGCTGCTATGGGGAAAATTAGCTCCATCCCAGCCAGACTCAATACATTTGTGTTAGTTACTTTTCACAGGCTCCTTGGAATTAGTCTAGAGGCCACAGAAGTCTGGTGTTAGGACAGCCTAGTCTTCTCTTTATATGTTAGGTATGGTTCTAATTTGAGAATGGTGGTAAAATAGCATTTTTGATTAATCTTTTCTTCTTCAGTTTTCTAATGAAAACACAGGATTGTTTTCTTTCCACTGAGACATAACTTCATAAATCCTATTCATATTCATTGGAAAGCTAAACTGTGCATATCTAGCCAATGTATCCACACTGCTAAAGAAGGTTTAGAAAGTTATCCTGTTGGGAATTGCGCTCTGTACATAGAAGGATTAACATTTGTGAATGTTTCATGAAGTTCTTACCATCACCCTTACCACTCCTTAAAGTGCTAACAAGCTGTCTTCATTTTGGTGAAGCTTTTTTAATTATTACTCTTCTTATAGAGTTGCTATAACATTTTTTCCTATTTAAATGTGTGAGAATGCCATCAAGAATAATCCATGATCTATGGGTGTTTAATTTCTGATAAAGCTTGCATTCCTTCCTTTTATATTCAATATAGTTCTAAATTAAGGAAAAAATCCCCTCTGAAAGTGAGTGGAAATATGCTTGAATTATTTTTTATTTTCTCATTCATATAACTACATTCACTTTATAATTAAGAATAAGAAAACCCTTTCATGATGAGATACTGCTTTCAAACTCATTCTTCCTCTTACTTTTTCATGTAATTTCTCAGTACTAGGACCATTTGTGACATTCTGGTTTTAGTGTTTATTTACATGTAACTTTTATCAAGAATTTAATCAGCAATGTTTTTTCTTAAGATACTGATGTGGGAAGAAGAGCACTTGGGTGGTTATGACTTATTCTGAATTACAGTTGAAAGGAAGGAGGGAAAGAAAAGAAACTTACAGTGCATCTTTATGATTGTTTGAATTGGGCTCTCACATTTGCAGAGCTTGTTCCTGCAATAACTAGACGGATGCAGAAAAAAGCTGCCTGTCTAGAGATCTGACAGGTTTTTGAACAGCATATATTGAATTGCGGGAGATCTAGGAGATACCTTAGTCTGGAATTACCTCCAGTACTCCCCAGTTCCCTGGAAAGAGAAGAGAGGATTTGCACTACAGTGGCCAAGTGGGAAGAAGAGTGGATAATGATTAGCTTTACCACTCTTCTAGGTCTTCCTTTGCCTCTTTTATCAAGAAAATGAATTCAGCCTTCCAGTGTGGTATTTACATTTGGCTCTTTGACAGAGTGTGCCTGGTTTGTAAGCACGTTCATGTTTAGGTTTTATATCATACACTGGCAAAATTTTACTGAATGAAATATACAGGGAAAGAAAAGAGCAAGTCATTACAGTTTATAATAGCTACAGTTGAACAATATTTTATTAAATTAAGAGAGTACTTATCCTGCAGGTACACTGACTGCTTGTTTGCAGCAGAGACATGTAATTAACTGTGGTGCTTTGAGCTTCTAAAAATTAATGCAAACAGTTTCATAATGAATAGCTTCATTTCAGGTTTCTACAGCTGACTGTAGAGATCACTGCTGTGTCCTCTAGAAGACTGCCTATGTCAAGTAAATTAAAGCACAGAATAACTTTTTAGGTACAATACTGTTATATACTGTTGTGGTGGGTTGACCCTGGCAGAATGCCAGGTACCCACCAAAAGTCGCTCTATCACTTCCCCTGCTCAACTGGACAGAGGAGAGAAAATATAACAAAAGGCTCGTGGGTCAAGATAAGAACAGGAAGATCACTCAGCAGTTACCATCACAGGCAAAACAGACTCAACTTGGGGAAAATGAAATTACTAACAATCAAGTCAGAGTAGGGTAATGAGAAAATAAAAACAAATCTTAAAATACCTTCCACCCACCCCTCCTTTCTTCTTGGGCTCAACTTGACTCCTGATTTCTCTACCTCCTTCCCCCAAGCAGTGCAGGGGGGCAGGGAATGGGGATTGCAGTCAGTTCATCACCCATTGTCTCTGCTGCTCCTTCCTCCTCACACTCTTTCCTTCTCCAGTGTGGGGTCCCTCCCACAGGAGACAGTCCTCCACAAACTTCTCCAACATGAGTCCTTTCCACAGGCTGCAGTTCTTCATGAACTGCTCCAGAATGGGTCCCCCATGGGCTCACACGTCCCGTCAGTAAAACCTTCTCCAGCATGGTCTCTTCTCCAGCATGGTCTCTTCTCCAGCATGGTCTCTTCTCCAGCATGGTCTCTTCTCCAGCATGGTCTCTTCTCCAGCATGGTCTCTTCTCCAGCATGGTCTCTTCTCCAGCATGGTCTCTTTCCAGCATGGTCTCTTCTACAGCATGGTCTCTTCTCCAGCATGGTCTCGTTCCAGCATGGTCTCTTCTCCAGCATGGTCTCTTCTCCAGCATGGTCTCTTCTCCAGCATGGTCTCTTCTCCAGCATGGTCTCTTCTCCAGCATGGTCTCTTCTCCAGCATGGTCTCTTCTCCAGCATGGTCTCTTCTCCAGCATGGTCTCTTCTCCAGCATGGTCTCTTCTCCAGCATGGTCTCTTCTCCAGCATGGTCTCTTCTCCAGCATGGTCTCTTCTCCAGCATGGTCTCTTCTCCAGCATGGTCTCTTCTCCAGCATGGTCTCTTCTCCAGCATGGTCTCTTCTCCAGCATGGTCTCTTCTCCAGCATGGTCTCTTCTCCAGCATGGTCTCTTCTCCAGCATGGTCTCTTCTCAGCATGGTCTCTTCTCCAGCATGGTCTCTTCTCCAGCATGGTCTCTTCTCCAGCATGGTCTCTTCTCCAGCATGGTCTCTTCTCCAGCATGGTCTCTTCTCCAGCATGGTCTCTTCTCCAGCATGGTCTCTTCTCCAGCATGGTCTCTTCTCCAGCATGGTCTCTTCTCCAGCATGGTCTCTTCTCCAGCATGGTCTCTTCTCCAGCATGGTCTCTTCTCCAGCATGGTCTCTTCTCCAGCATGGTCTCTTCTCCAGCATGGTCTCTTCTCCAGCATGGTCTCTTCTCCAGCATGGTCTCTTCTCCAGCATGGTCTCTTCTCCAGCATGGTCTCTTCTCCAGCATGGTCTCTTCTCCAGCATGGTCTCTTCTCCAGCATGGTCTCTTCTCCAGCATGGTCTCTTCCAGCATGGTCTCTTCTCCAGCATGGTCTCTTCTCCAGCATGGTCTCTTCTCCAGCATGGTCTCTTCTCCAGCATGGTCTCTGTCCTCCAGCATGGTTCTTCTCCAGCATTGTCCTCTTCTCCACATGTCCTCTTCTCCAGCATGGTCTCTCTCCAGCATGGTCTCTTCTCCAGCATGGTCCTCTTCTCCATCATGGTCTCTTCTCCGCATGGTCATCTCTCCAGCATGGTCTCTTCTCCAGCATGGTCCTTCTCCCATGGTCTCTTCTCAGCATGGTCTCTTCTCCAGCATGGTCTTTCTCAGCATGGTCTTTCTCCAGCATGGTCTCTTCTCCAGCATGGTCTCTTCTCCAGCATGGTCTCTTCTCCGCATGGTCTCTTCTCCAGCATGGTCTCTCTCCAGCATGGTTCTTCTCCAGCTGGTCTCCTCCAGCATGGTCTCTTCTCCAGCATGGTCTCTTCTCCAGCATGGTCTCTCCCAGCATGGTCTCTCTCCAGCATGGTTCTTCTCCAGCATGGTCTTTCTCCAGCATGGTC
Organism: Falco rusticolus; assembly: GCF_015220075.1. Classification (NCBI taxonomy): domain Eukaryota; kingdom Metazoa; phylum Chordata; class Aves; order Falconiformes; family Falconidae; genus Falco; species Falco rusticolus. The sequence goes on along the minus strand of NC_051209.1, from coordinate 19,840,003 downwards.
CTTCTCCAGCATGGTCTCTTCCTTCTCCAGCATGGTCTCTTCTCCAGCATGGTCTCTTCTCCAGCATGGTCTCTCTCCAGCATGGTATCTTCTCCAGCATGGTCTCTTCTCCAGCATGGTCCTTCTCCAGCATGGTCTCTCTCCAGCATGGTCTCTTCTCCAGCATGGTCTCTTCTCCAGCATGGTCTCTTCTCCAGCATGGTCTCTTCTCCAGCATGGTCTCTTCTCCAGCATGGTCTCTTCTCCAGCATGGTCTCTTCTCCAGCATGGTCTCTTCTCCAGCATGGTCTCTTCTCCAGCATGGTCTTTCTCCAGCATGGTCTTTCTCCAGCATGGTCTCTTCTCCAGCATGGTCTCTTCTCCAGCTGGTCTCTTCTCCAGCATGGTCTTCTCCAGCATGGTCTCTTCTCCAGCATGGTCTCTTCTCCAGCATGGTCTCCTCCAGCATGGTCTCTTCTCCAGCATGGTCTCTTCTCCAGCATGGTCTCTTCTCCAGCATGGTCTCTTCTCCAGCATGGTCTCTTCTCCAGCATGGTCTCTTCTCCAGCATGGTCTCTTCTCCAGCATGGTCTCTCTCCAGCATGGTCTCTTCTCCAGCATGGTCTCTTCTCCAGCATGGTCTCTTCTCCAGCATGGTCTCTTCTCCAGCATGGTCTCTTCTCCAGCATGGTCTCTTCTCCAGCATGGTCTCTTCTCCAGCATGGTCTCGTCTCCAGCTATGGTCTCTTCTCCAGCATGGTCTCTTCTCCAGCATGGTCTCTTCTCCAGCATGGTCTCTTCTCCAGCATGGTCTCTTCTCCAGCATGGTCCTCTTCTCCAGCATGGTCTCTTCTCAGCATGGGTCTCTTCTCCAGCATGGTCTCTTCTCCAGCATGGTCTCTTCTCCAGCATGGTCTCTTCTCCGCATGGTCTCTTCTCCAGCATGGTCTCTTCTCCAGCATGGTCTCTTCTCCAGCATGGTCCTCTTCTCCAGCATGGTCTCTTCTCCAGCATGGTCTCTTCCCAGCATGGTCTCTTCTCCAGCATGGTCTCTTCCTCCAGCATGGTCTCTTCTCCAGCATGGCTCTCTTCTCCAGCATGGTCTCTTCTCCAGCATGGTCTCTTCTCCTCTTCTCCAGCATGGTCTCTTCTCCAGCATGGTCTCTTCTCCAGCATGGTCTCTTCTCCAGCATGGTCTCTTCTCCAGCATGGTCTCTTCTCCAGCATGGTCTCTTCTCCAGCATGGTCTCTTCTCCAGCATGGTCTCTTCTCCAGCATGGTCTCTTCTCCAGCATGGTCTCTTCTCCAGCATGGTCTCTTCTCCAGCATGGTCTCTTCTCCAGCATGGTCTCTTCTCCAGCATGGTCTCTTCTCCAGCATGGTCTCTTCTCTCTATGGGTTCACAGGTCCTGTCAGGAGCCTGCTCCAGCATGGGTTCTCCATGGGGCCACAGCCTCCTTTGGGCACATCCACCTGTTTCAGCATGGGGTCCTTCATGGATTGCAGGTGGATATCTGTGCCACCGTGAACCTCCATGGGCTACAGGGGGACAACATGGTCTTCACGATGGGATGCAGGGGAATCTCTGCTCTTGGCACCTGGAGCACCTCCTCCCCCTCCTTCTTCATTGACCTTGGTGTCTGCAGAGTTGTTTCTTTCACATATTCTCACTCCTCTCTCCCAGCTGCTGTTGTGCAGCAGTTTTTCCTACCTTCTTAAATATGTTATCACAGAGGTGTTTGTCAATCAACTGTCACTGGTTTGGCTTTGGCCAGTAGCAGGTCTGTCTTGGAGCTGGCTGGCATTGGCTCTATAGTACATGCGAGAAGCTTCTAGCATCCTCTCACAGAAGCCACCCCTGTAGCCATCCCCCCCCTACAAAAACCTTGCCACACAAATCCAACACAACTGTACAATAATGTTATAACAAAGTAACATGTAGATAAGAATAGCATTTCCTCCAAAATATTTTTGCCTTTAAGAGGCAAAATAAAGAGATTGCAGCACAAGTATTATTCAATTGGAGAATATTATTTGTTGAACATGTAAGATAATTCATCAAAATTTGACCTCTTAAGATGCTGGTTTTGCTTGTCAGTGAGGATGCATTTATTGTAAAAGGATTCCTCAAAAATACAAAGATTTGATCCAATGTTCTAATGTGCTATTAGAAAGTAAGACATTTTGCAAATATATTTTTAATATAGAGAGCATATAAAATGATGTAGTAAAAACTTGTGATTTTAACTTTCTGAGAGATTCCTGAAACGTTGTGGTATAAAATACCTACTGGGCTTTTTCTATTTCCTTTCTGATATGCTAATATTTAAATGGGATGTATGAGTCAAATATCTTTTGGTAATTTCTACACTTAGTTTTTATTTGACTTTGCCTTTTATCATTTATGGAATTTCTTGTTGCAATTTTAAAAGTTACTTTGTTAGGGATGGAGCGTCTCATCTGTATAGAAGGTTAAAATATGATTTGGAAACTTATTCTTGTCAAATTTCAAAAAAAGTCAAAAAAATATTTTGAAAATAACTTCCCTGTGGATAGTTATGACTAGGATCTGTGTCATTCTAAAGAAAGCCAGAGACATACAGTCAGCATGAATAGGTTTTTTTGAAATTTATTAGTCATTGCAATTTTAATGAATTTCTTGTCCTTAAATAGTTTCAAAAACCATTTCATAGAATTACAGAATCATTTAGATTGGAAAAGACCCTTAAGACCATTAAGTCCAACTGTTAACCTAACTCTACCAAGTCCACCACTAAACCATGTCCCTAACCACCATGCCTCACATCTTTTAAATATGTCCAGAGATGGTGACTCAACCACTTCCCTGGGCAGCCTGTTCCAATGCTTGACAAGTTTTCCTAATATCCAATCTAAACCTCCCCTGGTGCAACTTGAGGCCTTTTCCTCTCATCCTATCACTTGGTACTTGGGAAAAGAGACTGACACCCATCTCATTACAACCTCATTTCAGGTAGTTGTAGAGAGTGATAAGGTCCCCCCTCAGCTTCCTCCAGGCTAAACAACCCCAGTTTCCTCAGCTGCTCCTCATAGGACTTGTTCTCTAGACCCTTCACCAGCTTCATTGCCCTACTTTGGACATGCTCCAGCACCTTAATATCTTTCTTGTAGCAAGGGGCCCAAAACTGAACACAGTTATTTTAAAGGTTTTTTTAAGAGTTACATAGTAGGATAATATACCATAATTTGAAATTTTCAAGGTAGCTACATAGAATAGTCTCACTTTTTAACCAGTACTGCATCCTTGACATGCTGCAGTCATAGCTGAAGTGCCAGAACCCCTCAGCTCTCCAGGGGAGGGAGTAGGAACTTGGCGGCTTCAGTATCCCAAAAGGGCCATTGATCCCACTGTAATGGCTTATAAGCAATGTATATACATTCAAAATAGAAAGAATGATAATTGCAGGTCTTAAGGATATTCCTGTCCATAAATAGTGCTGCTTTTTCCTTCCTCATTTGGAATTACAAATGAGGAAGTAAGTGATGGAGAGATCAGAGATCTCCTGTCTTTCCTGGTCTGAACTTGTTGAGGCATGAGGACATATGATGTAGTACACGTTTCTATTTAATAGACTGAATCTTATGCATGGGTTCTTGTACCCTGAAGGGGCTATCAGCATGGCTGACAGCACCTACAGTGGCACTTCCCTATAGCAGCTGTACCTTATACACTTCAAAAAGTTGGAGCAGTCCCCTGGTGTTATGACATTTGCCATGTGTGGTGTACTCTGAACATTAAACTGATTGAAGAGATGTGTGCACCTTTCACGTCAAATGACTTTGGAAGGATTTTAGGAACTTGTAGCTTTTTGTTAATTAGCACCAAGAATACTTTATAGAGAGGCATGCAATCATATGATCTACACTTGTAATAACTGATGCATACCAGCATTAGAGGTTTAAACTTTAGTCTATGTGGTAGCCATCTCTTTAGACTTTCTAACCCTCTCCCATCGCATATTTTTCCTTTCTCCCCAGTAGGAATAATTCCGCTCAGGATGACTATCTGTGCTTTTGTACAGTAATTTCAGCAGCAGGATGAAAGAGAAGACCAGAATTATCTAAACTTCATCATTTTCAGTCTCCTGATGTTGTGCTGCCACAAAAAATGTTACTATGTAGGATCATAGAGGTGTTTGTCCTGGGTACTGCCTTTATGGCTCTCCTGAAAGGAGCACAGATGAAAAAATCAGCCTAATGAGAGAAGCTAGGACAAATAATGATGCCAGTGTTGCCTGATCACAGTTATTACTTTTGCTGAGTGCTTAAAAGTAAGTGAGATCTTCATGGTATTTTATTTAACTGGGAAAGGAAAAACTTACAGATTCCAGATATGTTTGATAAGTTAGCAAGTATCATTTAGAGATAAAGTCCAGTTCACAAAAAAAATTATAAATCCTTACTTAGGAAAATAGTTAAACACATGCTTATCTTTAATATTAAGTACATTTTTGGACTGTGGTCAAAATATATCTCTCAAATAAATATACAGTCTGACTGAATGCAGAATAGCCTACAAATATATATATAAAGAATCATAGAATCATAGAATCATAGAATGGTTTGGGTTGGAAGGCACCTTAAAGATCATATAGTTCCAACTCCCCTGCCATGAGCAGGGATGCCTTCCACTAGAACAGGTTGCTCAAAGCCCCATCCAACCTGACCTTCAATGCCTCCAGGGAGGGGGATCCACAACTTCTCTGGGCAACCTGTTCCAGTGTCTCACCACCCTCACAGTAAAGAAGTTCTTCCTAATATCTAATCTAAATCTACCGTCTTTCAGCTTAAAGCCATTCCCCCTTGTCCTATCACTACATGCCCTTGTAAAAAGTCCCTCTCCAGCTGTCTTGTAGTCCCCATTTAGGTACTGGAAGGCCGCTATAGGGTCTATCTGGAGCCTTCTCTTCTCCAGGCTGAAAAACTCTCTCAGCCTGTCTTCATAGGAGAGGTGCTCCAGCTCTGTGATCGTCTTTGTGGCCCTCCTCTGGACTTGCTTGAGCAGGTCCATGTCCTTCTTATGTTGGGGACCCCAGAGCTGAACGCAGTACTGCAGGTGGGCTCTCACGAGAGCCAAGTAGAGGGGCAGAATCACCTCCCTTGACCTGCTGGCTACACATCTTTTGATGCAGCCCAGGATGCAATTGGCTTTCTGGGCTGCAAGTGCGCATTGCCGGGCCATTTTGAGCTTCTCTACCAACACTCCCAAGTCCTTCTCCCCAGGGCTGCTCTCAATCCATTCTCCGCCCAGCCTGTATTTGTGCTTGGGATTGCTCTGATCCACGTGCAGGACCACAATTGCACTTGGCCTTGTTGAACTTCATGAGGTTTGCATGGGCCCACCTCTCAAGCCTGTCAAGGTCCCTCTGGGTGGCATTCCTTTCCTCCAGTGTTTTGTAGAAGGCCACCAAATTTGTCAGGCATGATTTCCCCTTCGTGAAGCCATGTTGGCTGTCACCAATCACCTCCTTATTTTCCATGTGCCTTAGCATAGTTTCCAGGAGGATCTTCTCCATGATGCTGCCAGGCACAGAGGTGAGACTGACCGGCCTATAGTTCCACGGGTCTTCCTTTTTTCCCTTTTTACAAATGGGGGTTATGTTTCCCCTTTTCCAGTCAGTGGGAGCTTCACTGGACTGCCACGACTGCTCAAATATGATGGATAGTGGCTCAGCCACTTCATCCACCAGTTCCCTCGGGACCCGCGAACATACCTCATCAGGTCCCATGGACCTGTGCACCTTCAGGTTCCTTAGATGGTTTCAAACCTGGTCTTCTCCTACAGTGGGCAGTACTTCATTCTCCCAGTCCCTGCCTTTGGATTGTGTGAGTTGGGCAGCGTGGCTATAGTACTTGCCAGTGAAGACCAAGGCAAAAAAAGTCATTGAGTAACTCAGCCTTCTCCATGTCCAAGGTGACCAGGTCTCCCATTTCCTTCCAGAGAGGGCCCATGTTTTCTCTAGTCTTCCTTTAACCACTGACATACCTATGGAAGCCTTTCTTGTTGCCCTTGACATCCCTGGCCAGCTGTAATTCTCTCAGGGCTTTCCTAACCTGGTCCCTGGCTGCTCCGACAATTTTTTTTGTATTCCTCCCAGGCTACCTGTCCTAGCTTCCACACTCTGTAGGCTTCCTTTTTGTGTTTGAGTTTGTCCAGGAGCAACTTGTTCATCCATGCAGGCCTCCTGGCATTTTTGCCTGACTTCCTCTTTGTTGGGACGCATCGCTCCTGAGCTTGGAGGAAATGAACCCTGAATATTAACCAACTTTCTTGGTCCCCTCTTCCCTCCAGGGCTTTATCCCATGGTGATCTACCAAGTAAATCCCTGAAGAGGCCAAAGTCAGCTCTCGTGAAGTCCAGGGTAGCATGTGCACCCTCCTCACTGTCCTAAGGATCTTGAACTCCACCATTTCATGGTCACTGCATCCAATGCTACCCTTGAGCTTCACATTCCCCTCCAGGCCCTCCTTGTTGGTGAGAAAAATGTCCAGCATGGCATCTGTCCTCATTGATTCTTCTATCACTTGGAGAAGGAAATTATCATTAACACATTCCAGGAACCTCCTGGATTGCCCATGCCCTGCTGTGTTGTCCCTCCAACATATATGGGGGTGGTTGAAGTCCCCCATGAGGACCAGGGCTTGTGCATGTGAGGCTGCTCTTATCTGTCTATAGAGGGCTTCATCCACTCGGTCTTCCTGGTCAGATGGCCTGTAGCAGACCCCCATTATAATGTCACCTGTCCTTGCCCTCCCTTTAATCCTGACCCATAAGCTCTTATTTGGCTCCTCATCCATCCCCAGGAGGAGCTTCATGCACTCCAGCTGGTCATTGACATAGATGGCAACACCCCCTCCTCGTCTCCCCTGCCTGTCCTTCCTAAAGACCCTATATCCTTCCATCCCAACACTCCAGTCATAGGAGCCATCCCCCCACATCTCCATGATGTCAGTAAGATCATAGGCCTGCAGGTGTGTGCATGTCTCTAACTCCTCTTGTTTATTCCCCATGCTTCATGCATTTGCATAGAGGCATTTAAGTTGGGCCCCTGATGAAGCTGACTTATGGCTGGAGTGGCTGGAATTCCTTTGTGCTGCTCTTCAAGTGCTTTCCTGCTGACCTACAATCCCTCTCCAGCCTCTGGACATCTCTTGCTGACGCTGGCATCAAACCGGTAGGAGTGAGATGTATTGAGGATCCCCTCCCCTGGCAATTTCAGTTTAAAGCCCTCTTCACCAGCTTGGCAAGCCCATGACCAAAGATGCTCTTCCCCTTCTCTGACAGATGGACTCCATCAGCCCCTAGGAAGCCAGGTTTCTCAAAGTGAGTCCCATGGTCTAAGTAGCTGAACCCCCAGCTGCGGCACCAGTCCTCTAACCATTTGTTGGTTCACCAGATTCAACTGGCCCTTTCAAACCCCTTCCCTTTGACCAGGAGGATTGATGAAAAAGCTACCTGTGCTTCAGAGTCTCTTACCACCGCTCCCAGGGCTCTGTAATCCTTGATCCTACTCAGACTGCTCCCTGGCTGTATCACCAGTGCCCGTGTAAAATATCAGTAGCAGATAATAGTCAGTGGACTGTACAAGGCTTCATAGTATCTCAGTGACGTTCCTGATATGAGCCCCCAGTAAGCAGCACACCTCTCTAGAGAGCATGTCAGGTTGGCAAATGGGTGCCTTCATACCTCTCAGAAGAGTCTATAAAAATAATCTGGTAATTATTTGCAGGATACATTAGACTTACTTTTACAGAGTTTCATATTTCCCTTTTTGAGGAGTCTTATTTTTTCAATTAGAGTTTTGCATTTACATGTCATATTACAAAAACTGTGAGATGGGGGAATTTGAAATGTCTATGAATTCTTTATGTTTCAGGTATGGTTGAAAAAAATAAATTGAAGCTTTGACTTTACAGCTCTCTTCTTGAGATGTCATTCTATGAAGACAAGCTGTATACAGTAGACAAGTTTTGTAGAACATCTCAAATGAAAGTGGAGATTAAAAAAATAAAGTTGATTTGAATTAATCTACCCTTTCATCTGTACAAAGCAATTTATTAATGTGTGGCTTGTTTTCTCCAGATTGCTACAATTTCTCCAGGGATGGCATCTTGTGAAAACACTCTAAATACATTGAGATATGCAAATAGGTATGGAAAATGTTATTGCTTATAGCTATACTGGCTGTTGATCACTGATGTTTGGAATACTGTTGTTCCATGATATATAATTTTTTTAACTACTTGTATAATTTTAGTGTACTTGCATTTCTCAATAACATTAAAACCAAAATGCTGATTACTGCTTCAGGCTCACATTTAATTTAATTTGTCACTTTTTGCAACCATTACAAGAGAATCAATAGAAACTGCATTTAAGCCATTATCTAGAGATGGATATAGTATGGATTGCAAGGAATCTGGGAGATGCCCCTATTAATTTTGCCCCTGCTCTAGAGACATCACCTCTTGCATTAGGGATAGTCAGTTTTCATGATGATTCCCTGGGGTGTTAGCTGAAATACCTTTCTGCAATGTGATTTTTCATCCCCTTGGTAGAATTGCATTCAGCTGTCAGCCTGTTTCTTTTATATATATTCATCTCTTCAGTGAGTGTGAAAGAAGCCTTCCCCCACTGCAGTTCTCCTTAGTTTAATGTTTGTGAAATGGGGTCCTGCATGTGCCTGCAATTAGACCTTCGACTCAGAGACCCACCTCCTGCTTTGCTGCAAAGAACAAAGGAGGCAAAGAAGTTTCTGGGCCACCAGAAAGCCTGGTTTTGCCAGAAGAGGCTACCACTAAGTGGCCTGCTTCCCTCAGTGAAAGATAGGGCAGAACCACGTCTGCTTCTGCTTGGCTGGGCACCCCCTGACCAGTCACTAATTGGGCACAGAGAGCTGCTAGGGAAGCTTACTGCCTGCTCCTCTGTATCCAGATGTCTTTGTGTTTGGATCAAAGGAGTTAGTAACAAATCTGCCTGGCTTGGATGGGTCTATGTGATTTCCTTCCTGGTGAGAAGGGGACATCTATTCCCCTGCTTACAGTAACATAAACAAAGGATGTTGCACATTCATCAAGACTCGTTGGATCTTTCTATCCCTTATAGAATATGCATTGCTGAAGTGACTCCAGAAAAAGACACTGCAAAACAAATTAAATACCTATTTCTAGTATACTAAATTGTTGTGCTGAAAGTATTTCTTCCCCTTGATGTTACAATTCTATGTTGTTATGGAGTAACTGCCTATCACTGTAAAGTTGCTTCATGTGTTTTGTGTAGTATTTAAAATTTTTTCTAGCAATATATCATTTTCATAGTACAATTAGGTTTTAGGTGCTGAACACCAGTGTCTGCACAGTGTAAGATGGGGGGCAGTATAGAATTTAAAGTATTGTAGTGGTTTGATATGTTAAAAGGAGCAATTTAATGGAATATTGAATGTAGAATAAATTTTATTAACTGCATGAACTGAAATCTGGAATTACTCTTCTGAAAACATTTCTATTATAGTCTCCTGCAAATTAGCAGCACTAGTTTTGTTCAATTTTGTTAGTGATCTGTAACTATTTGCAGAAGGTTTAAATATGTCAGCACTCTTACTTGTGTTTTAATATAAAAATAACTCTATTAAAGAAGAATGCTAATCAAAGATTTGTCATTTTAACTGTGTTTATGAGAACATTTTCTTTTAATTTGCTGCTGTATCTTGCTGCTGCAGAGTAAAGGAATTTGGAATTAGTCCTTCGGACATTCCCTTCTCACAGGGTAGTGGCAGTCGCTCTGATCTCTCTCCTTCCTATGAGTATGATGACTTTTCTCCTTCAGTCACCAGGTCTACTTCATTCTATACATGGAATCTTTATTTTTAAGTTTTCTTTTTGGCAATGTAATTTTACAGACCAACCTTTCATTAGTCCCCTTGCCTTGAGTCACACATATTTGTTTTTATTTTGTTTGGCAGGTGATGGTTCTGCATGATCTGCAATCATCTTCCCACTATTTTGTTCACCCTCCTTAAACATCCACACTCTGTATCCAGGCTTGCTGGTTTCTTTCATACATTTAAAAAAAAATGGTGATGTCGATTTTGTACATTTAGTGGACCAAATATGACAAGTCTGTGTATAGGGTAATTTGAATATGTCTAATTAAAAAAGAAAACAATTTTATTATGTATACATTTTTAAAACTTTTCATCACTCTGAAGATGAATGAAATACAGTTTCCATTGTAGTAAATATGTGCTACTTGAGAAAAAAATCCCCTTAAAAAATGAATAATTTGTTGTAAAACTTGCTATATTTGCAGACTTTGATGTGTCTGTTTCATAAACGTTCTTTTAAATGAGCTTTTTTTGGACAGGATCATTATCAGTCTTTTAAACTATTTTCATGCTGCAAGAGCCTAACATTTTAAGATATCTTCACCTTTGAAAATATTTTAATTAAAAGAACTATTCATTCTCTGGTATACTTGTTTACAAATTATTTTCTTCAGAATTCTTGGTGGATTTGCTTATAACAGCTGGTGGGGTACTGATTGACTCATTTTTTTAAAGCATGTTTGTGTGCACAGAAAAAGAAAGATGGTCTGGTTTAGGGTGCTGAATGAACTTTTCTTTAAAATATTATTCAGTGTTAAGGAGTTAATATTGAGGGTTTGGAAAGTTTTGCCCTCTTAACAGTTAATGAATAGTATCAATCAAAAAATGCCTCTTGCTAGAAGATGGACTGTAATCCACCTACAAGTAGTTGAAATTCAATGTTACATGCTTTTTAGGAGCTGGACTAACATCTTTTTGTCACTGAAAGTACATTAAATTTGTGAAGCTGACATCATCATCCTAATTAAAAGTGCATAAACCCATAGGGCTTTATTTTTGGTGTTAACTTTTTTGTACAGGAAGTTACTAATCTACAAATGAAATATTTTCTGATTGTAGGGTGAAGGAGCTGATGGTTGATCCTAACACTGCAGGAGATATCCGTCCCATTATACACCATGCTCCAAATCAGATCAATGACTTAGAGACACAGTGGAGTGTGGGGAGCTCTCCTCAGAGAGATGATCTCAAACTGCTTTGTGAACAAAATGTGAGTGGTTTACAGCATTACATGGAAATAGATGTTGATAAATACAGTGGCAGAACAAATCCAGAGTAATGTGTATTTATAGCGTGTTAGCAATGTCATTAAGTAGATACAGCATGCCCCTTCACCTTTTCACTTTATGATATTATGTTCATTCCCATACACACAAAAAAAAAGGTTCCTTGAAGGGTGAGAGGAGAATGTTTTATTTTTCTTTATCTTCCTTGCTGATGATGCTGGAAAACCTTGGAATGAAGAAAATTGCTAAGAGACTTTTTGTACTTTTAGCAGCAAGGTATTTAATTTCTGCGCAGGGGAGGTGGTTTGCACCACAGAAACTCACTCCAAAGTACAGGTGTGAAACAGGCTAATTTATACATTTGACATACATGATTGCAACATCTTTTTATACATTATTCATGTAATTACAACATCTCATTGCATATTAATGATAGGCAGAGTCTAGATGGGGCCTGGGTGGAGTTTAGGTGGAGTCTTCTCTTGGCATCAATTTTTAGAGGGTTGTTCTGGCCTTTAGCCTTGTTCAGGTGGTCTTCCTCAGAGTTGCATTTTTCAACTTTCTTTCATACATGACCATGCCAGGATTTTGTACATGAATCTTGGCTTATTACCATTTCCTTCTATTAATGTCTAACTCTACATAATTTATGATTTCTAGTACCTGGTACAGCGATTTCCAACAATGGCTTAGGCCTGGGTACAGTGAGCAAGAACAGGGCGATTCAGCACTACATGCTATGGTTCCTCAGTAACCAAGTTGTGCAATCTTGTAAGGCAGGACAGAACTTTTACCTGAGACTTTTCTCCGGTGGATCTTTAGGTTTTTAGGCCTTTTTCCTTTTCACTGATTAGGACTTTTAATGTCTAGGCAGGGTCTGCTCTAGGCTTTTGTGGTTTTTAGTGTGCATTTTTTCCAGTATAGATTCATCCCTTTTATTAGGTAGTTAGAAGTAGCCTGGGGAATGCATCCATTTTATTTAACACTCCTGTGTTTTTTACCATTACGTTCCCTGTATGCAGCACCTGTTTCAAGCAAATTTGCCTTTCTCTGCATTTAGAAATCTGGCTACCCATCATTCCTCTTCTCAACAACCTGATTTTCATGGAGTGAAACCCTAGAGACATGTTTGGGAGAGTGCTACATCATGTTCCCAGGATGTCTCCCTGGGCTGCATGAGCTAGGGCTGAGAGGCATTTTCTAAAGGGCATTTTTCCCTCGCTGCTGATTAGCAGCTCTAGTCCTGGTTCCTTAAATGTTCAACAGGGATTAAAACCTGGTTTGTGAAAATGCTGATGAAAGATAGAAAGGAAAAATCCTTACTACCCTAACATTTTTCTCAAGACTCTGCATTCTCAAACACCTCTTCATGGTGTTTGCAGTATTTCTCATTTTAGTAACTGACTCTTCTTCCAGGACTCTATTTTATAAGGACGTGCTAGTGATTCCTAGAGCTTCCCACTGGACAGTCCTTCCAGCCAAATAGCCTTTCATATCATACTTTTCTGTTGTTCATGTGGAATTCAGTTAAGCTTTACAATGTGTTTTTAAAAAGATTTTAAATGTATGGTATAAGGAACCATACTGTCTTGCTAAAACATTAATTGCAGCTTACCTAGCACTTTCCCCTTTGATTGTTAACTATTTATGTCTAAAGAAGTCCTGTTTGTCCCAGTTTGTAAATCCATATTATGCATCCTTCTAATGTATTAATCACTACATACTTTTTCGATTTTTCACTTTACATTTATTCCACTTTTTTTCCCAAAGGACTAATTGAATTTTGATTCCCTGAAATGTATTGAACGTAATTGCTGTTCTCTTTTTTTAAAATTGTTGTCTGTCTATTGTGGTATGCACAACAAAAAGCCCTGATGGAAAATGAGTAAAACCTACTAGAAATTAGCATTCTTCCCTTGTGACTTCCTCCTCCCACGATTTTAACTTGGGTTTTTTTTCACATGAAATATCCTGTTTTCCAGTATTCACTAGGATTAGTGGCTGGAAATTTTTAATGAATATGAATTAAATTTAACTCTGTGAGCATTTTAAATGTATTGCCCTCTCCACTGATTTCTGAAGATTTTCTTGTTAGAAGTATTAAGTTCTATTTTTGATGGGTTCTGCTTTCTGCATATTTCTTTTTATGTTCTGGGATGGATCACATTCAATATTTTTCCTGTAGCCACAGTTCTTTCCAGACTAACAAGTTTTATTGTTTTTAGGAAGAGGAAGTTTCTCCACAGTTGTTTACTTTCCATGAAGCTGTGTCACAAATGGTAGAAATGGAAGAACAAGTAGTAGAAGACCACAGGGCTGTCTTCCAGGTAAAAGATGAAGCTCTACTTTGTTTTATTCTAATCCAGGCATTCAGGTTTTCCCAGTGAAAGTGCATACTCTTGAAGATGTAGGATATCATCTTGTCATTCCACTGCTGTCTGAGATTTCTAAATTGTTTTATTGCACTAAGCCCATTGTAGCAAAGAAATAGGAACAGATGTTTAGATCTCATAACCATTAATCTTTGTCCCCATGGTGAAAAAGAAGCATATTTTTCTACCATCCCAGAAATTTAATAAAATTTTCCTTTTCTTCTCAACAAACATTCCTAAATAGACTGTTCATTGTAAGAAAAGTTGCTATTTTCTTTTTAGTATTTTAACAATTTAATATATTTTCTGTTAGTTCTTTTCCAGCATTAGTGACTGTTTTTTCTAGTTGCAGGGAGCTTACTGAGATTGGTCTTGAAATTTTCAATTTCACTGTCTAATCTATGCCAATATTCCTATGCCAAAGCTGTCAATTAATAATAATGTCTCTATATAGTAATGTCTCTATCAGCACTGTTTGGTCACCTCCTTCTAAGATACTGCAATACTCCCTCCAAGTATCTCCTGTATCTCCTCTAAATATCCTTTTGTGACATCTTCATCCTAGATACTGAAGAAACAAATATATTTCTAACTGCCTGTTTACTTCCTTTTTACAGATACATAAAGGTTTCACTTGCTATTAGTCAGGGTCTTTGGAAGGAATACTGCCCACGCAGTGTAATGCTGGTCAGTGCCACAGAGCCTTTTACATTCACAAAATACACTGTAGTAATGAGTTACTAGTTGTCAGAAGGCAATATGAGTTGCTTCTGTTCATAACCTTAGAGTCTTTAGTTGGGCTGTCCATTTGGCACATCTGCTGCAAGAAAACAGCAAAACATTAAACCTGTAGGCAATACACACATCTCCTCAATTTAGGTATCTAACTTAGTGGAACATTGATGTGTGTTCATGTAATACAGTAGGATGCTAAATAACACATTTTAAAACAGATGTAAAGATTTAGTTATTATGAAGCATTAGCCCTGAAGTAAAACATGCAGAAGTGTGAAAGTCCTATGTCATATGTCATAGCCATGTCCTAATGCTTGCAACTTCTGGAGAGACAAGCTGCATTAGTTTAAGATGTTACTGCCTCTGTGTGTCCATCTGGCCTTATGCTGGAGATTACTGCTTCTCACAGCAGTCATTAGAAGGAAATGTGTCCAAGCCTCAGCTCCCTTCATTCACAGCATGGCTTGTTAGTTTATGCCATGAGTGGAATGGGCTACACCAATACAAAATCTACAAACTGTAACATGCAGAAGTTGTCTTCTGTGAGCTTTCTCCTGGAAGCTGTTGATTCTGGCATACAAAACATCCTATCCTAACAAAAATGTCTAAAATAGATCAACTGAATGAATTGTGCTCTAGTGGTGTTGGTCTTCCTTTGTTTCTTGGATATACGAGTTTACATGAAATGATATGAATCCTATCCTGATGTGAGCTCCATCTGTCTGAAAGCCAACAAAACATACATGGGGTATGGAATATGCTTTCAATATTACTTGGACTACTGAGAACAGAGGGAAAGACTTAATTTTAATATTTCAGGCCCACCATGCCTAGAACTGTCAGCTGCTTTCTTCTTTTTTTATATTCAAAGCATTTCCAATGGGATCGGTTTTCCTGATCACAGCTTTGCATGGTTCTGTAAGCTTTAAGCTCCTCGTTGCATTCTTCTTTGCTGCAAGACTTTTTCTTCCCCTCTCTTTTTTTTGTGTAATATTCAGAGTGCAAAGATGTCTAAGAGCTGCTTTAACCGACTTTTACAGTACTCTTATCAGTCTGGAGAGTTAGCTCATGCAATAGAAAGCTTAAAATAGCTCTTCTTTTATACAGCTTCTCTAAAACCTGGGTTTGAGTATGCACAGAATTATTTTGGCTCCTTGACTGTAGTAATGACACTGTGTTTATAGTCAGTGGCAACCAGCCCATACTTAAACTGAAGCCTGGATTCAAAGTTTGATACCTATCTAAGGGGACACAATCATGACATAAAGTTCTGAGTTTCTTAGCTTTACAACCACCTAATGTTCTGAATTTGAAGAGAACTGGGGTAGCTGGGGTTTATCTGTTGCTGGTATGACCACTGGAGTTAAGAAACTATGTAGAAAACATACCGTTTTCCTGAATTAGGAATAAGGATTCATTTTAGAATTGAAATCTTTTATAGTGAGGTGACTAGACAGTAAAAGTGTGGTCATCTTGAGAAAAGGAGTACTTCATTTCTTTGTCTTGAAACTTGTGTTGAAACTTTGCTAATGTATTTAGTTGTGGATTGTTTTTTTATTTTAACTTTTATCTAGGAATCTATTAGATGGCTAGAAGATGAAAAAGCTCTTCTTGAGATGACAGAAGAAGTAGACTATGATGTGGATTCTTACGCTACCCAACTTGAAGCAATTCTAGAGCAAAAAATTGATATTCTGGCTGAACTTAGAGGTAGATTGCTTTTAATCATGTTTTGTGTGCATTTTTATTTGCCATAGAGACTTGCAGTAATAATGAGGAGGAAAAAAAGAGTGTGGTTATGTTTTGAGGTTTTTTTTCACCTTATGCTGTCCTGTAATGTTCTGTGGAAGGAACATTTATTCTGCTGCCTAAGAACAAGTTCACATCTGTGTTCGGTTCATCCTAGTTTAAATGAAGAGTCTCTGCTTTACCCCCAGGAAGTATAAACTTGATCCTGCAACTTTGGTTGTTTTTTTTTCTTTGTTCCAAAACAATAAAGGAAGGAAAAAGAAAGTCCAAAAGAACTGTACAAAAAAAGAAGGTAATGCAATGAGGACGAAGTAGTAGGAACTCCCAGCTCCTGCTATACTGCACTCTATAGTGTAGCAGGGAGCCTACAGCTGTTTTTCAGTCTGTGCTTAAGAGTAGTATTGAGCTCTGAGTAGCTTGGCTGTTAGCCTACTTTTTTCCTCAGCAGCCTTTCTGTCGGAATTTTGTCAGCCTCTCTGTTGAAAAACAAACTGCTGATAATTCTTAGTTCCCAAAACTGACTCTTCCACTTGTCTTCTAAAATCAGTATGTCAGCTTGGTACCTCATGGAGATTAATTTTTCATTTTAGTTTCTGTATTTATTTGGATTCCAACAGACATGCTAAACTGGTAAAAATTCAAGGGTGGTTGTTTGGTTTTTTATCTGTGTTAGAAAACTCCTTATAAGATAAATCTTACTTTTTACTCAGTCTGAGTATCTGCTGTAAGTTAGAAGAATGCATCAAGCAAATCGGATGTGGCCTGCTTGCCTTGTAAACATGTATTGGCACCAGTATACTTTAGCAGATGTACATTCCTTTGCTTATTATGGATGATGGCTTCCTTTTCAGGAAAAGACAATTTGAGACACCAGCAGTGAAAAAACAGTTTAGGTGACTCCCTGTTCTTCCAAAACTTATTAGATACCACTTTTGAAACTAGATACTGGAGGTACAGGATATCTAAAAGATCCTTGCATCTTTACAGGCAGCATGATACATGTATAGCTTTACAGGAGGGAAGAACTGTTAAGTCAAAGATTCTTTCTACCAGTAACTTCTGTTATGCTCATGGCACATAATGGTCACTGAATATTTCAGCTTTTATTCCTGTCACATTGGGACTGACTTTTTAATGCTATCATTGTGGTTTCCTTCTTCCCATTCTTGAGCAATGTACTGGGGAAGGGGGGGGGGGAGGGGGGGCTAAAAATACAAAAGGATGCCATACATCCTTTCTCAGGCTTTTCCCATTGTTGTACTAGTTATTCTGAAACAAATGAATGATGAATTTATCTATTTACTTCCAAAATATAATCACAGATGTTTTTCACATTCATAGAAAAGTTGTCCTGCACAACATCCTTGTCTCTAAAATGGAGAGACATAGATTTGACAGGTAGACCACTCAGTGGATAAGGAACTGGCTGGATGGTCACACTCAAAGAGTTGCAGTCAATGGCTCGATGTCCAAGTGGAAGCCAGTGACGAGTGGTATCCTTCAGGGGTCCATATTGGGACCAGTATTATTTAACATCTTTGTTGTCAACATGGGCAGTAGGATTGAGTGCACCCTCAGCGAGTTTGTCAACAACACCAAGCTGAGTAGCATGGTTGATACTCTAGAGGGAAGGAATGCCACCCAGAGGGACCTTGACAGGCTTGAGAGGTGGGCCCATGCAAACCTCATGAAGTTCAACAAGGCCAAGTGCAATTGTGGTCCTGCACGTGGATCAGAGCAATCCCAAGCACAAATACAGGCTGGGCGGAGAATGGATTGAGAGCAGCCCTGGGGAGAAGGACTTGGGAGTGTTGGTAGAGAAGCTCAAAATGGCCCGGCAATGCGCACTTGCAGCCCAGAAAGCCAATTGCATCCTGGGCTGCATCAAAAGATGTGTAGCCAGCAGGTCAAGGGAGGTGATTCTGCCCCTCTACTTGGCTCTCGTGAGAGCCCACCTGCAGTACTGCGTTCAGCTCTGGGGTCCCCAACATAAGAAGGACATGGACCTGCTCAAGCAAGTCCAGAGGAGGGCCACAAAGATGATCACAGAGCTGGAGCACCTCTCCTATGAAGACAGGCTGAGAGAGTTTTTCAGCCAGAGAAGAGAAGGCTCCAGGGTATGTGGTGATAGGATGAGGGGGATGGCTTTAAGCTGAAAGACGGTAGATTTAGATTAGGTATTAGGAAGAGCTTTACTGTGAGGGTGGTGAGACACTGGAACAGGTTTCCTGGAGAAGTGTTCAAGGTCAGGTTGGATGGAGCTTTAAGCAACCTGTTCTAATGGAAGGTGTCCCTGCCCATAGCAGGGGGTTTGGAACTAGATGATATTTAAGGTCCCTTCCAACCCAAACCATTCTATGATTCTATGAAAAATTGGGGGGAGTAGAATTTACTCTGCTAGTTTTTCAAATGGACAGAAGTTACTGATTGCATGCTAATTACAATTTTGAACCTGTCTAAGGATGGTTTGGAAGCTACTGGGAAGGAAAAGGAAATATGTAGTATGTATCTCCCTATACTCTGTAAGTTAGAAGCAGAATTTAAGTGTGAACAGGTTACATTTGAGAATAGAATAGAATAGAACAGAACAGAACATAATAGAATAGTTGCAGTTGGAAGGGACCTACAACAATTATCTAGTCCAACTGCCTGACCTCTTCAAGGCTGATCAAAAGTTAAAGCATGTTATTCAGGGCACTATCCAAATGCCTCTTGGACACTGACAGGCTTGGGACATTGACCACCTCTCTATGAAGCCTGTTCCAGTGTTTGACCACCCTCTCAGTAAATAAATGCTTCCTAATGTCCAGTCTAAACCTCCTCTGACACAGCTTTGAACCATTCCCATGCATTATGTCACTGGATACCCGGGAGAAGAGATCAGCACCTCCCTCTCCACTTCCCCTCCTCAGAAAGCTGCAGAGAGCAATGAGGTCACCCCTCAGCCTCCTTTTCTCCAAACTAGATAAGCCCAGAGTCCTTGGCTGCTCCTCATAGGACATGCCTTCCAGCCCTTTCACCAGCTTTGTTGCCCCCCTCTGAATGCATTCAAGGACTGTCACATCCTTCTTAAATTGTGGGGCCCAGAACTGCACACAGTACTCAAGGTGAGGCCGCACCAATGATGAATACAGCAGGATAATCACCTCTTTTGACTGGCTGGTTATACTGTGTTTGATGCACCTCAGGATGTGGTTTGCCCTCTTGGCTGCCAGGGCACACTGCTGACTCATATTGAGCCTGTTGTCAACCAGCACCCCCAGATCCTTTTCTTCAGGGCTGCTTTCCAGCCACTCTTCTCCCAGTTTATACTTGTTTCTGGTTTTACTCCATCCCAGGTGCAGAATCTGGCATTTGTACTTCTTATATTTTATTCTATTGATGATTGCCCAATGCTCCAATCTATCTAGATCCCTCTGCAAGGCCTCTTGTCCCTCGAGAGAGTCAACAGCACCTCCCAGCTGGGTATCATCAACAAACTTGCTAATGGTGTATTCAACTTCTACATCTAGATCACTGATAAAAATAATGAACAGAACTGGCCCTTGAATCGATCCCTGAGGAACACCGCTGATGACCAGTCACCAGCCAGATGTAGCCCCATTCATTACAACACTGTGATCCCTGCCATTCAGGCAGTTCTTCACCCAGTACCTGCTCATCATTCCTCACTGCTGGAGAAAGTTATGGAGCAGATCATCTTGAGTGCCATCACACAGCACACAGGAAAACCCAGTCAGCATGGATTTATGAAAGGCAGGTCCTGCTTGACTAACCTGATCTCTCCTTCTATGACAAGACGGCCTGCCTAGTGGATGAGGGAAAGGCTGTGGATATTCTTTACCTAGACTTTAGTAAAGCCTTTGACACTATTTCCCACTGCATTCTCCTGGAGAAACTGGCTGCTCATGGCTTGGACAGGCATACTGTTTGCTGAGTAAAAAACTGACTGGATGGCCGGGCCCAAAGAGTTGTGGCAAATAGAGTTACATCCAGCTGTCACCTGGTCACAAGTGGTGTTCCCCAGGGCTCAGTATTGGTGCCAGTCCTGTTTAATATCTTTATCAACAATCTGGAAAAGGAGATTGGGTGCACCCTCAGTAAGTTTGCAGATGACACCACATTGGGGGGTGGTGGTGGTGATCTGCTTGAGGGTAAGAAGGCTCTGCAGAGGGATCTGGACAGGCTGGCTAGATGGGCTGAAGCCAATTGTATGAGGTTCAACAAGGCTCAGTGCCATGTCCTGCACTTGGGTCACAACAACCCCATGCAATGCTACAGGCTTGGGGAAGAGTGGCTGGAAAGCTGCCTGGCAGAAAAGGAGCTGGGGGTGTTGGTCGATAGCCAGCTGAATATGAGCCAGCAGTGTGCCCAGGTGGCCAAGGTGGCCAATAGCATCCTGGCTTGTATCAGAAATAGTGTGGCCAGCAGGACTAGGGAAGTGATCTTCCCTATTTACTTGGCACTGGTGAGGCCACACCTCAAATAGTGTGTTAAGTTTTGGGCCCCTCACTACAAGAAAGATATTGAGAGGCTGGAGCATGTCCAAAGAAGAGCAATGAAGCTGGTGGAGGGTCTAGAAAATAAGTCTTATGAGGAGCAGCTGAGGGAATTGGGGTTGGAGAAGAGGAGGCTGAGGGGAGACCTTATTGCTCTCTACGACTACTTGAAAGGAGGTTGTAGATAGGCGGGTGTCAGTCTCTTTTCCAAAGTACCAAGTGATAGGACGAGAGGAAACAGCCTTAAGTTGAGCCAAGGGAGGTTTAGATTCAATATTAGGAAAAATTTCACCAAAAAGGTTGTCAAGCACTGGAACAGGCTGCCCAGGGAAGTGATTGAGTCACCATCCCTGGAGGTATTTAAAAGACATGTAGATGTGGCACTTGGGGACATGATTTAGTGGTGGACTTGGCAGTGTTAGTTTAACAGTTGGACTTGATGATATTAAGGGTGTTTTCCAACCTAAATGATTCTATGATTCTGTTCTGTGATCTCACAGTTGGACAACTTGTCCAGAAGGATGCTGTGAGGGACAGTATCAAAAGCCTTACTAAAATCCAGAAAAACTACATCCACTGCCTTTCCTTCATCCACTAGGCAGGTGACCTTATCATAGAAAGATATCAAATTATTTAAATAGGACTTTCCCTTTGTGAACACGTTGACTGTGCCTGATGATTGCATTGTCCTTGAAATGCCTTTCAATAGCAGCCAGTATGTTCTCCATAATTTTTCCGGGAACTGAGGTTAGACTAATAGGTCTGTAGTTTCCTGGGTTTTCCCTCACGCCCTTCTTGTAAACTGTAATAACATTCCAGTCAACAGGGACCTCCCCAGACTCCCAAGACCTTTGGCAGATGATCGAGAGGGGTCCTGCAATAACATCTGCTAGCTCCTTCAGTACTCTGGGATGAATCCCATCAGGCCCCATGGACTTGTGAACATTTAGCTGGTACAGCTGGTCCCTTACAACTTCAGTGTCTACAAATGAAAAGTCACTGTTCCCACACTTGTGGTCTTCTGACTCAGAGGACTGGGCAGCCCAAGGTCTGTCAGTATTATAAAACACTGAGTAAAAAAAAACAAAACATTGAATGCCTCTGCTTTGTCTTCATCCCTATTAGTCAGATGACCATCATCAACAAGTATCACTCCAATGTTTTCTTGAGACCTCCTCTTGCTATTAATGTACTTTAACAAGCCCTTACAATCAGACACAACACTGGACAATTTGAACTCTAATTGAGCTTTGGCCTTTCGTATCATCTCCTTGCATATATGAACCACAGCTCTGTAATCTTCCTGCAAAGTCTGACCTTGCTTCCAGAGATTGTACAATTTCTTTTTCCTCTTGAGCTGCACAATGCACTTGTGCAGTTTCCAAACCTATCCTGTCTAGAGACAGGGGTATCATCTAAGGGACTAAGTTGCTAAGCAACTTGCTTGTATGGTGAGTGTTGAATTTAAGCTTATCTCAATCCTCTTGTAGTTTGTAGTATCAGCTATTTTTGTGGAGGAATGTTCTTTGTTGTGCATTAGTGCCAGTATATGAAGTATCAGGGCTTAATTTCAAGATCTGTGTTGAGCACAGGCACATTAGTACTCATTCTCTCTTTTTCATTAAAGATAAAGTGAAATCTTTCCGGGCAGCTCTACAAGAGGAGGAACAGGCCAGTAAACAGATCAACCCGAAAAGACCACGTGCCCTTTGAAATGGGCCTCTGCTGCTAAAGGAATCTATGAACCCATACTGCTGTAGCACACATATGTTACAAAACCCAGTGGCTGTAAGAACTCAGCTACTTGAAAGTGTAAAAATGTTAGAAATGTCTGTGGAAATGTCCTGTTTCTTATTCACCTAAATGACATTTTCAGATTTGTGTGAAATGCTCCTACGATGTCTACAAAATGCTTCTAGGCCAGACAGTACAACCATGCAGGGTTCAGATCTGTGAAGCACTTTGTTTAAAATATTTCATTTATTCAAATTGTGAATTTTGCGTTTGGAAATATTTGTCATGTTTTTAATAATGAAGTAAAACTGTGGCCATTAAAAAGACACAGTATTTCCTTTTAACTATGTTCAGTTTTGTTACAAAGACCAGCTGTGCAGTTTGTGTTTGTATGGATGCATATCTCACTAGTGATTTTACATAACTTATGTTCTACAGACAGCTGTGCTTTTACCTCTTCCCATTCTGTGCCTTGATGAAGGCTTCTTAACCCTAAACATCCTCTTTCTGAAGCACAGCCTTAATAAACAATATTCCTTATTTGTCAATATAAATTACTTTTAGTGTGTGTACATTTCTAATGTGTTTTGAATTTTATTTTTTTTTTGGTGGCTAGTGCATTTCACAGCACTAACAAGAGCTGTTAGAGTGGACAAACAGCTGAACATTCCATGCTCCTTGTAAAAAATCTGGAGTCTAGGTTTATTTGAATATCATAACAAATAGCTATATAATTCTAACATTTTTCCTGTAATAAAAAAAACACAACAAAAAATCCAAAAAGTATAAATTATTTGATGTATAATAAAGGGTAATGTTTAAATACTGAGGAGAGTTGTATCTTAGGATAATGCAGATATACAGTATGCGGTATGGTGTGATACTGCTGTCAGAATAAAGGTACAACCTGACTTCTGCATATGGGATAGGATAACTGTCAAAATTCAAGGATCTGGCTAAAGAAATACATATTGGCCTTTCACATATTGTTAAAATTTGGCTTTTGATGCATGACAAGCTTACATGTACATTAACTGTAGTTTGCAGATAGTTTAAGTACCTCTGATGCTTCAAAAAAACTAGCTAATACCTATTTTTCCCTTTATACTATATAGTCCCAGCAACTGAAAAGTGAGGTGAAATTGCATCATTTGAGGATTTGCACAATACCTCTACCTAGTGCTAACAGAAATCCCACAAGTACCTGAATTCTCACAAATGGTACCATGTGTATCAGCACTTATTAGGTGGTGGCACTCAAGTTATTTTTGCAAGTCAGTATCCAAAACAGATTGACCTTTCATGTAAGAATTTGTCAAATTAAGAATTTTAGACCTCTCTATAAGTTCTCCCTGTTTTCAGGAGTTCATATCAGCAGACTTCCCCTTGGAACTGTTTAAAAATTACTTTTATAATACAAACCTGTTTGTTTGTGCCAGGCCTGGAGGGAAACAAAGGGAAGGCAAAGAGGGTTAAATGAGCCAGGAATTCTCGTAGTGTTTAATATTTGTATCTCACATAGGAAGGTAGGCTATAGGAAGCTCTTGTCGCATCATAGTTAAAAATTAAAAAAAAATATATATCGTCCTGTGTGTAAACATGAAAACTGAAACAATGTAGATTTTACATACTGTGTTTAATAAATTAAGCTATTAAGTGAATTACAGCTGAGAATTTACTTATATGAAAGTTCTGTTCTGCTTTGGGAAGGGTTTCATTTTGTAAACACATCTGAGTTACACTTTTTAAAAGGCCTCTGATTTCAGAATGAATATTTACTTCTGGAACTAACTATTCTGTACAAATTTGTCATATAGGAAGAAGCACCCCAGAGGACTGTCCTGACAAGTTTTGCAACAGGTCTTAAAAGAAACATCACACATCTTTCTGAACATTTAAGAATGTCTTCCATCACAGTTTAAAAAAAAACAACAAACAACAACAAAACCCCAATGAAATAGAAGGCAGCAGCTTTTTTTAGTAGGTGATAGTACAGGTTACTGTATAATACCAGAGGGTTTCTTTGAAGTTGCTCTAAAGAAATTTTACTTTCTAAAAAGCCTCTGAAGACTGAGACATCCCACACGAGAAACAGTTGCTTCCCTACTATTCCTCCATGTAAGCCTAGAGCCACAAGCAGGATGTGGTTTATAGGGGTACCAAAGAGGACAAGGACAGAGGCAGATTTCGACAACTTTTACTAAGCCTTGTAAATGACGTGCCCTGTCAGGTAGCAGATGCAAGTTGAAATTGCATCAACTGGGGTGTTGGGGGTGTGTGTGTTAAGAGACAGCCTTTGCAATAGAGCCTGCTGTAAAGATCAGATCTACACTGATACTGAATCCCTGAGAATCGAGATTAAAAAAAAAACTGATACAGCTGGTTATAGCATTTGAATTCCTGTAGCCCATTGCTATGGTGGACTGGAATTACTTGAATAAGACTCAGACAAGCTTATCTTGATTCCCATCCTGTAAAACAAAAGCATTTAAGCCCTGTGACACAAGTCTCCAACACTTGCTCCTTCTGTATTGGTCTGTGCATATTGCTGTGGCTATTCATACTCACTCATAAATTGGTTCTATATGCAGTGAAGCAGCACTAGAATAAAATAAATGAGCAATTCAGTTTTCCAAGACAATCTCTCAGGATGTCTGCAAATTCAAGTACATGTTTCTATACTTTTTTTTTCCCAATTACTTTTAAAGTATTGACACTGGACATGTATAAAATGAAGTTATATCTTGGGATTTTTTTTGCTAATTTGCCTCTTCTCCTCTTACTGTGGTCTGATGGAAAGAGATATGCTATACATGAAAAAATTACTTACGGTAGTTAATACACAGTCGGGCCTTCACCCCTACATGATGCTACAGAGTTAACAGTTACTGTTTTCCCGAATCATAAGACAGATCAAAGTGGATTTTTCTTTTGATAGTTGCTATGCAGAGTTAATGCAAACTTGGTAGAAAAACCTCTACCTTGTCCTTAATAACAAATATATATAATCCAAACTATACTAAGACACTTCAGTGAGTCTTTCTGTCAGAACCCAGACATGAATTGCTCTAAGACTCACTGAAAGCTTTGATCTATGCTAAAACTCCTCGTTGCCTTGAAGGGCAAAGTAGTTTTCTTATAAAAATAGCTGCCTGAATTTACAGCTGACAAAAAACAAAACAAAAACAAAATAAAAAGTATTTAAATACACTTTAAAACAAACAAACCAAAAATCCCAAACAAATGGAATGACTACAAATCTGGTTTTGTTGCCCAGACCAGACTTATGGGTTATACTGTTGGGTATTGCACAAGAATATACTGAGATGAAGTCCATGAACAGAGAACATAGATTTCAATTATGGGAGCATCAATCCATATGTCATTTGGTATATTTAAAAATATGCTGTCATATTAAAGTCCAGCACCTCACTTCAGTCCTGAAAGAATTTAATGCTTTTAAAATTCAGAGTGTCAACTTCTTGCCATTATCTGTGATAAAATTGCATGTTCTCATTAAGAACCAGAGTATGTATGCTGTATTCCATTCATTGCTTTTGCAAGAAGAGCATGTCCCACTAAAGTCACTCTCACTTAGGTAAGACTTAGGTGACAAAATACAGAACAACTTTCTTTTTTCCAGTAGAATCTATAAGAAATGGATGCCTTCTGAATTGAAGCCATGCAGCAGTCTGAAAAAGTGAAATATTCATGTTACAATTTCTACTAATTTATATTTCAGATTAAGTCATTTCCAAGACATGCGGGCTGGCAAAGAATATATAAAAATATCATGAAAACAGCCATCACTGTTCAACTGCCATAAAGAATTGTTACAAGTTTTACACTAGAAGTTATTAGCAAATGGGTTAGTTTAGAGATGCAGATATATTTCCAGTGCAGTTATTTCTATTGCATCCTACCAGATTTACTACATTTCTTTAAAGAGCAGTAGCTCTGTTAATTGTTACTCTGAGAAGCAGCTAGGAAATTTTATCTTAAATTAGGAGAGCATTCCTCTTGCCACTTAAATTAACTGACAAGAAGTAAGAGTAAGAATTACTAAAATTTTTGAATTATACTATAGATTAAGGCCTAATCCTCAAGACAGACAGACATGGAAGGGCTGTGTAAGTTTCCAGGGAAACTGTAATATCCAATTCTCTTAAGGGGAAAGGGGGAGGTGTGGACCCCACCCATAGGCCAACTCTGGGAAAACAAAGCCAAAGGTGCAGTTGTTGACATTCCCCCCCAGGGGCCATCTGACACACAGGGGTGACAACACCACAGAGTACACAGACTGGATTAGTTTCATAACCAGTGAGTCCATCATATCACCAACCAGTACTATATAGTACAACACTATAGTAACTTTAGCCCAGGTCCCAAATAAACAAGCAACACAATAGGGAACACATGCTGTAAGTAAATTAACCAATGCAACCCTGGGACTATGAGCAGCAACTTCAACAGCAGAGAAATCAGCATTGTAGTCAATGATTATTAATGTAATACAGTGAGCACTGACAACAATTTTTGTTCTAACGCAGTCTGATTAGACCTGTTGTTATCTCAACCCTTCGAGCCCCACATTGGGCACCAAAAAGGACCGTTCTGGTTTAACCCTGGCTGGTAATTAAGTACCACGCAGCCGCCCGCTCACTCACTCCCCTCTCACCCAGAGGGATGGGGAGGAGAGTTGGAAAGGAATGTAAAACTCAAGGTCAGATAAGAACAATTTAATAATTGAAATAGAATAAAAATGAAAGAACAATAATAACAACAATGACAACAACAGTTATAATGAAAAGAGGAAGGGAAAGAATAACATCCAGAGGGAAAGGAAGAAAAGAACAGTTGGTACACAAACCACCTGCTGAAAATGCCCAGGCAGTCCCCCAGAAAATGATCTGCCTGCCCCAGCAAACCCCCCAGTTTATATACCAGGCATGACGTCCCATGGTATGGAATACCTCTTTGGCTAGTTCAGGTCAGCTGACCTGCCTGTTTCCCCTCCCAATTCCTTGTGCCCCTCCAGCCTTTTTGCTAGCAAGGCCTGAGGAACTGAAAAGTCTCACATCAAAGCCAAAACACAGCACCGTCCCAGCTCCTAAGAAGATAATTAACTCCATCCCAGCTGAAACCAGGATACAGGCCTGTAGTTCCCCGGATCCTCCTTCTGGCCCATCTTGTAGATGGGTGTCGAAGAGGGTCCCCCGTGGAGAGTCGGCCAAGTCACGACAATCACACCAATATGGCTACATGCCGTGCTCACTTTATTAAACAAACAGGTTATATTTATAACTTAAACCGACCGCTCACCCGACTTTACACACAGGTGATTGGATAAAAGTCTCTGGCCATGTGGGGGTCCGTGTCGCTGATTGGTGAGCATGCTGCAGGTGTCTTATCAGAGTGTGCCGATGAGAGTGTGTTGATTCCGTGGTTCCCATGACTTGCTCTGCACCTGGCTTCTTGTTTGTGCATAGCTTGTTTTCTTTCTCACCCTGCTTGTTCCCAGGACAATTTAAAGCTGCTCTGCAGCTTCAACTAACAGGCCTGGGTTGTCCAACCCAGACAATGGTAACATATGTCCTTGGTCCTTTAAAAATCCCTCTACAGGGTGTCACATTGGCTGACCTCCAGTCAACTGGGACCTCTCCAATTTGCCAGGACTGTTGATAAGTGCTGGAGAATGGCTTGGCAAGCTCTTCCACCAGCTCCCTCAATACCCTCGAGTGGATCCCATCCAGTCCCATACACTTGTGCATGTCTAAGTGGAGCAGCAGGTCACTAACCATTTCTTCCTGGCCTGTGGGGACTTCATTCTGCAACTTATCCCTGTCTTCCAGTTCAGGGGGCTGGGTACCTGGAAAACAACTAGTCTAACTATGAAAGACTGAGGCAAATAAAGCATTAAGTACCTCAGCCTTTTCCTCACCCTTTGTTGCAGTGTTTGCCCCTGCATCCAATAAAGGATGGAGATTATCCTTGGCCCTCCTTTTGTTTCTAATGTATTTGTAAAAACATTTTTTTTTAATCTTTTACAGCAGTAGCCAGCTTAAGTTCTAGCTAGGCTTTCATCTTTCTAATTTTCCCCTGCATAACCTAATGACATCCTTGTAGTCCTCCTGAGTTGCCTGCCCCTTCTTCCAAAGGCGGTAAAATCTCTTTTCCCCTGAGTTCCAGCCAAAGCTCTCTGTTCAGCCAGGATGGTGGTCTTCCCCAATAGCGCATCTTTCAGCACATAGGGACAGCCTGCTCCTGCACCTTTAAAACTTCCTTCTTGAAGAATGTCCGGTCTTCCTGGGCCCTTTGGCCCTTCAGGACTGCCTCCCAAGGGACTCTCAACCAACCAGTCTCCTAAACAGGCCAAAATCTGTTCTCCGTAAATCCATGGTAGTGGTTTTGTTGAGCCCCCTTCCTTTACTTATCCGAGAATGAAAAACTATCGTTCCATGACTGCTATGCCCAAGATGTCCTCTGGCCACCACATCACCCACAAGTCCTTCTCTTTTCGTAAACAGTACGTCTAGTGGGGCATCTCCCCTGGTTGGATCACTTACCAGCTGTGTCAGGAAGTTATCTTCCACATAGTCTAGGAACCTCCTAGAGTGTTTCCTCTCTGGATTGACTACACAGAGCTGTTCTTTTTAAACAGCTGCCTAGTTTTCTTCTAAAAAGCTTCACTTCAGAAGATCTCGTGACCTCAGAATCAATTCTCCATCATGCCAGACTGTGCTGGCATGCATATAACATTGCTAGTTATATATATATATAACATAGCACACAAGCAAAGCAAAACAAGGAATTCATTCACTACTTTCCATCAGCAGGCAGGTGTTCAGCCATCCCCAGGAAAGCAGGGATCCATCATGCATAGTGGTTACTTGGGAAGACAAACACCATAGTGCCAGATGTCCCCACCTTCCTTCTTCTTCCCCAGTGTATATACTCAGCATGACACCATATGGTATGGAATACCTCTTTGGCTAGCTTGGGTCAGCTGTCCTGGCTGTGTTCCCTCCCAATTTCCTGTGCCCCTCCAGCCCTCTTGCTGGCAGGGCCCAAGGAACTGAAAGGTCCTTGATTTAGTATAAACATTACCCAGCAACAACTAAAAACATCAGTGTCCTATCAACATTGTTCTCACATCACAGCCAAAACACAGCACTGTACTAGCTACTAAGAAGAAAATTAACTCTATCCCAGCTGATACCAGGACACTAACCTTGGGCAAGGCTGAAATGATCTTGAAGTTCAAAGCATTTTTAAAAATAACTTTAAGAATACTATCCTGTAACATCTGTCTTCTGAGATTACACACTCATCTGAAGATAAGAGTTCTCATAGATACTCCTTTGATCATAAGCAACAGAGTCATCAGCCAGAAAGGTCTCTGGGAGATACAAAGTAGTGTGAAGGGGACATTATTACTAGCAAAATTCCAACTGGCACAAAGATGGTACCTCAGTCTTGTTGTCAGAAATACTGTAAACAAAGTAGCACCCAAATTGATGGTGGCATGTTCAGGTAATGTCCTAATGCAAACCCTGATCAATAAAGGAATATGCATTTTGGAATTCTGTAAATGCTAATGAATAGCTGGTACTTAGTAGTGAAAACAGCATATATAACTGAGTAACAAGTGAAAAGAAAAATGAAATTAAGTGTTATGACTAGTATGTTTTGTTGTTAAGTTGATAGGTGGTGGTGGGTTCTTTGGCTCTATTCTGACAACGCTGGATTCACCTTTAGGAGGAGGCCTGAAGTTGTTCTTTCTGACCTGTTAGTCAGGTGAAGTCAGACAGCTGTATGAATAAGCAGCAAATCCTCACATTCCTAGAAAGGTTCTTCTCTCTTTGATAGCTTTGTTCGCTAACACGGAATGACATGCCTTCATCAGATGGTCCACTTGAGCTAATAACTGAGTATTAATAGAGAGTACAGTATAGTTTAGTTCCTGGTTTTACAACCAAATGAAGTGAAAATTCCCTTTGAAACGTAAGTATTTTCACACCTGAGAATAACAGAAACAAAAAAAGGAATTCAAAGTCTAATCAGCTTTTAAGTCAAAAGCCAACTAACAGACTTGGAAAACATAAGCTTTCCCTCAGCACTTCGAAGCAATAGAAGTTGTCATAAACACTACCTTAATTATCTCAGAGTGCTTTATAAAAAGCCATGAAACACCACAAAATTTGGTGAAACTATGCAAATCTCCTTAAAGCTACAACAGAATGTAATTCTACTAATATCCATAGAGTAATTCTACTTATTTGAATCAGATAGCTGAAGATCCTTGTTTGCCATAGTCTAAGCCACAATGTAATTTGAGCTTGGTTGGGGAAATTCACACTTAATTTTTTAACTTTCTCCAACATCTTTACTGTCGGGTTACTGGTTCCCAGGCCTACTTTCAGAATGACATCTGTACATCGTAAGGCAGCCTAAGAACAAATGGCATTTCAGTATTTTTCTAGAAACAATTTCAAGTAATCATTTAATTTTAAAATGAAAGGTACTTGCAGCTCAAAAAAAAGTTGAAATCAACTAACAGGAGTGTGAATGTCATTTAGAAAGGGATGGGAGGAAAACAGTGAAAGCTAATTTATGAGAGATCCTTGGCTGATGTCGTGGTTTAACCCCAGCCAGCAACTAAGTACCATGCAACTGCTTACTCACTCCACCACCCCCACAGGATGGAGAAGAGATTCAAAAAAAAGGTAAAACTCATGGGTTGAGATAAGAATAATTTAATAACTAAATTAAAATATAATAACAATTGTAATGAGGAGAGAGGGGGAAAAAGGAATAAAATCCAAAAGGGGAAAAAACAACCCCAAGTGATGCACAATACAATTGCTCACCACCTGCTGAGCAATTCCCAGCCAGTCCCCAAGCAGTGATCAGCAGGCCCTGGCCAACTCTGCCCAGTTTATATACTCGGCATGATGTCATATGGTATGGAATATCCCTTTGGCTAGTTCAGGTCTTGCTGGCAGGGCCTAAGAAACTGAAATGTCCTTGACTTAGTATAAATATTACTTAGCAACAACTAAAAACATCAGTGTGTTATTAACATTATTCTCATGCTAAATCCAAAACACAGCAATGCACCAACTACTGAGAAGAAAATTAACTCTATCCCAGCTGAAACCAGGACAGCCAAGTGTGGAAAAGTAAGCAAGCACCCAGCTCAACCCTGAGAGCAGCTCTGGTTAATCACCTCCTTCACCTGGTTCCCTAATGGCATGTTCAAATAAACTCCCCAGCCCTGGGGGCAGCAGATGTCAGGTACCACAGGCACAGAGGGTGCAAGTTTTTCCCCATTTATAGGGAACCCATGTTAGCCTGTCTGAATGCCTCAGCACTATTTTCTAAGCTCAAAGCCTGATGTCAGGCAACACAGACTGAAAAGACTAACCATTTGGGTTCTTTAGTGCAAATGCTAGATGCTTGACTGTAAACCTGCATAGCAAATATACGAAATGAGTTAATCCTGAAGCTTGAAGATGCAGCTGAGACCACAGAGGAGCATTTACTCTAAAACCAAAGTGCAAAGCCATCTTGTTCTGTGGCTGCGGTCCATTAGGCAGCCATCACCCACCTTCTCAGTGATGCTACTGACAATGAGGAGGTCTTTTAAGATGCACTGGCCAGCTCCAGTATTGAACAGCATGCCAGTACAGTGCAGCCAGAGTAGCAAAGTTACTCAAAATGAAAATGTATCTCACAAAACACAACAAGAAACCTTTACCTAAGAAGAAGGTCTTTATATACAGCAGGCATTCACTCTTCTTTCAGATCAAACCATGTTCCCCACCAAGAGCAGCTCTCCCCTGAGCCTCCTACAGGGCCACTTCCAGCACCGAGGCATCCTCCAACCATGGGAAGTAGTGGGTAGGGGGAAGAACGCAGGCCATGCCCGGGCAGTAGGCTCCGGCCCCATACCCGCTCAGCCCAGCCCACACTCACCAGTAGTGTAACCCTCTCTGTGCTCCTGCCGCAGCTGCTTCCCCGCCCGCACCTTGGGCATGACGACGCCCAGCCCAGCTTGCTTCACAAGGAGACTACAAGTAACGCCGAGCACTGCAACTGGATCGTCGCGCATCACAGGAGGCGGGCGGGGTGTCACGGGGTGCAACATCCGTCAGGTCCGGCAGAATGTCGGGGCCACTCCGGTGCTTCTCGCTGAGGTTGAGTTTCCCCACACAAGGCAGGTCACTCATGGTGAGACCGTGCGGCAGCTGCACCGGCTCTCTCGCTGCTGCTGCAGGTTCTGCTGTTAGATTTAGCTTAAGATTCGCAGTTTTTGCGAGCAGAGCATGATCTTGTTACCAAAATCTCGGAATGAAGAACTTATCGACACCAATGTGATGCAGATAAGCAGACACTTCTTTATTGATGGCCGGGTGCGTGAGTGAGTCCTCTCACGATAAACGCACACCAAGTTTCAAAATCAGACACCATATATAGAACTTATTCATACATATTCATTAAATATTCATGCATAATCATAGTATTTCCCAAAAATCAACATACTCTCCTCCCATATCCGATTCTGCGCAGTAAAGGTTAGAAAGGTCCAGAAATGGGTCTGGGGTACGATTTGGGTAGGTGGTATATGAGTCGGTGGTCACGATATCCCCCTGCCGGAATTACCTTTTACTAAGTTC
>NC_051209.1:19654947-19801191 GCF_015220075.1 Falco rusticolus | reverse complement strand
GAGCAATTTGTCTCAACATTGCCAACAGAGACCTGGAGATGGAATGTGGTCCTCATGGACACCAAGACACAAAGACCCTGGGAAAGAGAACTGCATGGCACGAGGAGTACTATGCCGCTCCCTGCAACCTGGGATTGAATAAGGCCGCATAACAGCTGTCCAGAAGATGGATGACAACTGTGGTCATAACAACAAAACAGAAAACACAAGAACATGCCTCCTGGTCTGAAGCTACCTGCCACTGGAGCAAGATAACCTGGCTCGAGAGGGCAGAGACTGGTGGAAGTCCATGGACCAGAGGAGGAGCAAGGTGTGTTGCTTGGCATAAAAAGATGCCTTCTTAGCAACTGAACTTTGGAGATCTTCCCCACCAAGGATCATGGCGATCGGAAGGACCGGCGGGATGCTGCCTGGACCTGGGACCATAGGGACGCCTTGGACCCGTGGTGGTAGCTATAATCCTCTTTCCTTTTCTTTTTACTTTACCTTTTATTCACTTTCTGTCTTTCTACCTATTGCACGCCGCTTTACAGGCAAACAATAAAATTGTGCTGTTTGATTGAAACATAACCCCTGGGTGTGGTCGCCTTGATTTTTGCACTTCGAGATCATAGTTAACGAACCATCACGAGTCCACTGAGTGGACCGTGACACTCTGCCACTCCTTCCTCTGCAGGGGGAGGACTCTTCACACCTCCCCTGCTCCAGTATGGGGCCCCTCCCACAGGAGACAGTCCTCCACAAACTGCTTCAGTGTGGATCCCCCACACGGTCACAGGTCCTGCCAATAAACCTGCTCCAGCTTGGGCTCCTCCTGATGGGGCCACAGGCCCTGCCAGAAGCCTGCTCCAGTATGGACTCTCCACAGGGTCACAGCCTTCTTCGGGCACATCCACCTGCTCCAGTAGGGGGGTCCTCCACAGGCTGCAGGTGGATATCTGCTCCACCATGGACCTCCATGGGCTGCAGCTGGAGGACAGCCTGCCTCACCATAGTCTTCACCATGGGCTGCAGGGGAATCTCTGCTGGAATACCTTCTCCCCCATCTTCTTCGCTGACCTGGGTGTCTGCAGGGCTGTTTCTCTTGCATATTCTCACTCCTCTCTCTGGCTGCAATTGCTGTTGTGCAGTTGTGGTTGTTCCCCCCTCCCTTCTTAAATACATTATCATAGAAGTGCTACCACCATCACTGATTGGCTCAGCTTTGGCCAGTGGCAGGTCCATCTTGGAGCTGGCTGGCACTGGCTTTATCAGACATAGGGGAAGCTTCTGGCATCTTTTCACAGAAGCCACCCCTGCAGTTCCCCTTCTACCGAAACCTTGCCATGCAAACCCAATACAGGTAGGTAGTTGTAGATGTCTACAAAGTCTTCCCTTAGCTTCCACTTTACTAGACTAAACAAGTCTTCAACCTCACATAGGTCATTTGCTTTAGACACCAGACCATCTTAGTAGCTCTGGCCTCTCTCCAGTTTCTATACTTCTTTTTTTTTCTTGAACTGAAGAAAGGGAGAACAATGATGATGAAATTGAAGACTATTCTAGAAGCAGTCTCAGCTACTGCTGAGTAAAGGAAAATAACATCCCCTAGAGCCACTTGCCCCATTCCTCTTAAAGTAGCCCAGTATGTAGTTTGCATTATTATCAGTGAGAACACACTATATTTTGGGTGATATATTTACCACTTTCCTAATTTCAGAGAATCTTAACTGAATCTATTCTTGCACCTCATTAGTGGAAAAGAATTTATTGAATACTTAATAAAAGATAACAAAAAATGTATGGAATTAATTGCTTGGATATGAGTTATTAAACTGCATTCTTTGAAGTCCAGAAAAAGTGAAGTTTGGAGGCATTTACTGATTGTTTGTTTTGTTCCCTTCAGATATATAGCAGTCTTTGATTTGTTTTCATAACTGATGTGATTCTAAAATTCAAATGTATTTCAGTGTTACAGGAAAAGTACCTCTATACTCTTTTGTATCTATCAAAAGGATTGACTGCTTGGGGACGACGACAATGACATGTTAAACCAGTATGGCAGAACAATCAAGAGACTTGGACTATTCTCTGAAGTAAACTGTATCCAGATACTTCCTTAGAAAGGAAATTAAGGACTGAAGAGTAGAACAGAAGCAGGTCTTGGATTTTTGCAAGTGAAAGGAGATGGAGTTTGGGAGTGGGAATGGAAGTGCAGGACATTGTATAGTAATGATGATGAGATTGTATTGGTACTTGTGGTTTCTGAAGACACCACTGTCTCATTGTGCTGAGGAGTGTCATTTGATGTGTTGCATATCTTCTAGGTGTAACTGAGCCCTGACACACACACACCCACACACACACACCATCAACTGAGAATATGCTGTTTGTCTCAGTTCTGCGCATATTCAGTGGGATCTTGGAGAGTAGCTTTTCTTCGTGTGTGATTAGGCTCTTTTCCCTCATACTAGTAGAAATTCTGGCATGGCAATAGAGCCATGCTTGGATTTGCAATATGAAAATGTTCAACGCTGTCAGCTGAAGGGTTTTATATCCCATCATTCCCCCCCCCCCCCCCCCCCCCCCCCCCCCCCCCCCCCCGTGCATGCTACTTGGTTACAAACCACAAAAGCAGCAGAAAGCAAGCAAGCAACATTCCTGAAATTGCTCAACATTTATTTTGAAGACACAGTCTGAGATTAGTAAGTAGAGATGGGAAACATTAACCTTACCCAATGACCAAACTTGGAAATTCAGGCTGTTATGACTAAGTGCAGTCATAAGTGCTTCCTTCTAAGAAAATGTTGCTTTATAAGGTTGATAGACTCTACCAGCATTTCTATGCATGCCTCATAGCTGTGAAGGTACACAAAAGATGGCAGCTACTTAATACTCACCTCCTGTGTTTCATCTCTAGGACAGTTGTAGAACTTGTTCAACGAGTTAAACTCTAGAAGTACTCAGACTGTGGAGAAATTCCTTGTTCCTATGATGTAACCTACCTATGGTGTAACCCATGTCCCTCTGCCTTTGCTCTGCAACAGAAAAGCCTTTTCTACCTCCTGATTTGTAAGAGATTAAAATTGTCTCTATCCCACAATATTAGAGCTGCAGTTCATGGACCTTTGCTGTACTGTGGTGCCTAAAAGCACCTGTATGTCCTCTATAAATTATGATTTGTCCTGGCCATGGCCCATCAGTTGAATAAAAAGGGGAAATAAAAAGGGGTGGTGGTGGATGGTGTAAGTGGGGAGAGGTCACAACAAGTCAAGATCTGAGAGATCTGTGTTTAAACTCCTAAAGCTGGGTTCTATCTGCAGGAATTGATTTCACAAAGGCATCTGTATGTGGCAGTAATTAAAACTGTTTTGAAATGATCCCATTAATACATAAGGTATGAGCTGATTCCCTCATTGAGTCAATCATCTCTACAGAGTGCATGCAGAGGATAAGTTCTCAATAGAAATCCTGTTTGTGAGAAGAAAATGTAAGGAGAATTGAAATCATCAGAGTTGAAATCGCCTGTTAGGACTTGAGACTGTAATGGCTTGACACTGTTAGAAGTCCTACATTCCTTCCTTCCCTAGACAGTTCCTGGTGTCTGTTGAACAGTATGCTCAGATGGCTTGACTCAATTAAAAAAAAAAAAATATCCTCCAGAGAGCTATAAAGTGGGGTTAGTGAGTTCAGCTGGTTTATCAAAAGTGAAAACAAGAGCTAATGAAAAGACAGGAGTGGAAAGAAAAAAAAGAAAAAAAAAAGGTAAGGAAAGGGAGGAACTGGGGTGTCCTGGTTTCAGCTGGGATAGGGTTAATTTTCTTCTTAGTAGCTGGTGCAGTCCTGTGATCTGGATTTGGTATAACAATGTTGATAGGACCC
Organism: Falco rusticolus; assembly: GCF_015220075.1. Lineage (NCBI taxonomy): Eukaryota > Metazoa > Chordata > Aves > Falconiformes > Falconidae > Falco > Falco rusticolus. Next base: position 19,797,330 of record NC_051209.1, on the reverse strand, counting down.
TGATGTTTATAGTTGTTGCTGGGTAATGTTTATAGTAAATCAAGGACTTTTCGGTTTCTTGAGCCCTGCCAGTGAGAGGGCTGGAGGGGCACAGGAATTTGGGAGGGGACACAGCCAGGACAGGTGACCCAAATGAGCCAAAGAGGTATTCCATACCATATGACGTTATGCTGAGTATATAAACTGGGGGAAGAAGAAGGAAGGTGGGGACATCTGGCATTATGGCAATTGTCTTCCCAAGTAACTGTTATGTGTGATGGAGCCCTGCTTTCCTGGGGATCCTTGTTTTGCTTTGCTTGCATGCATGGCTTTTGCTTTATCTATTAAATTGTTCTTATCTCAACCCTTAAGTTTTACATTCCTTTCTGATTCTCCTCCCCATCCCTCTGGGTGAGGGGGGAGTGAGTGAGTGAGTGAGTGGCTGCGTGGTGCTTGGTTGCCAGTTGGGGTTAAACCATGGTTAGTCAATGCTAGATGATCTGCCAGTAGGGCTGGCCCTGCCCAATCAAAGCTTTTATGTACTGTAGAAGGGGATAGAGTTCCTATAGTGCATATCAAAAAATATGCTGGGGAAAACAGTCTGGGTCATTCCTGCCTCTGGCAAAGGCACACGCATTCATGGGATTGCTTTTGCTTAAGGATCTGGGTGCACTTGGTGGGTAATGCGGGAGGATGGGGAAGTCCGATGTGTACTTCAAAGGGATTTCATTTTGCATGAGAAAATCTAATGAATTAAATTGTGTGATGTTGATTGCTATATAACACTGTACATTATCACTTCTATGGTGGTATCATGCCCATTACTGCACTGGCTTCCTCATGGCATCCATCTCTACCACTCCGGAATTTGGGATCTGAACCTGACTCTATTTTGATTGCCATATCAAGTGTAATAAAGTAAAAATCACTCAGATTAATGAAGAATGAACTTTGAAAACTGGACAAGCACAGCAGTGATTGAATCAGAACTGGCTTCATCATGCGATAATCCAACATCACACACAATCTTTCCTGCCCTGAAAGACTGTTATGACAGATGGATCCCTGTAGAAGAATGGCTGCAGAAGCGTGGCCACAGAATCCCTAAAGATCTGCACAATCCAGGCCTAGAATTAGAATAGGCCTGGAATTAGAATTGTGCTGAAGTTGTTGTGCTGAAGTTAACAAGAAAGTGGCCTTGATCTATTCTTGAATCCTGAGACCAAGTAACTTTGTTGTGCTAACAGGCCGTGGCTGTAACAAGCTGCAGCTGTTGGGAAGACAGGTGCAAGGCCAAGGGAGATAGGGAGCGGAATGGGAATAAAGGGAGTAGTAAACCGCAAGGCTGAAGCATAGCAATGCAAATAGCTACATGGATAGAATGCTTATTTTAGTCATGATAATTAGGGGTGTGAGAACAGTGCGCACTTAGGGGCTAATAACCAATTATATTTCTGCTTTACGAATATGCATGTGTATCGAGTCTATATAAGTAGTGTCAGAAACTAATAAAGTTGAGCAAGATGCATAACTCATATTGAGTAATTTCTTGACTCCGGAGGACCCCTCTCCCAGATCCCAATATCAGGAACTAAATTAACTCGGTGTGCATTTCATAGAGATGGTCATAGATTAAGGGAATGATATCTGTGTGTTTATATCACAAGAGAGAGAAGGTGATGGTGTATTGGTAAGTGTGGTACCTGGCTATGACCTAAATGGTATAGAATAAGGGGAGGATACGTAAAAAGAAGTCCCTAGGGAGTGGTTCCAGGAACTAAAAATAATTGTTTAGTGCTATTTCATATGCCTGTATCCTGCCCAGCCCTGAGCAGAAACTCCAGGAGATACAAGTCCCCAGTTTGTCTGTAACCCACTAGCCCTGCAAGGATCTCTTAGACACCGTTGGGCACCTTACATGTCAGACAATACCACCATTCAGGCACCTGAATTGTTCCCTTGATGTCTGATTTGAGACCACTTGAAAGTATAAATATACATATATTAAAAAAAAAACCATAAAGTTTTCATTGGGCAGCTCACTGATCAGGAGATCACTTCAAGAATAGTTTAAAAGAATGGTGATCTTATGTCCTGGTTTCAGCTGGGATAGTGTTAATTTTCTTCCTAGTAGCTGGCAGAGTGCTGTGATTTTGAATTTAGTATGAGAATAATGTTGATAACACACTGATGGTTTTAGTTGTTGCTAAGAAGTGCTTACCCTAAGACAAGGACTTTTCAAGTTTCCCATGCTCTGCCAGTGAGCAGGTGCACAAGAAGCTGGGAGGGAGCAGAGCCAGGACAGCTGACCTGAACTAGCCAAAGGGATATTCCATACCGTAGGACATCATGCTCAGTATATAAAATGGGGGGAGTTGGCTGGGGGCCGCTGTTCACTGCTCGGGGACTGGCTGGGCATCAGTCAGCGAATGGTGAGCAATTGTATTCTGCATCACTTGTTTTTTTTGGGGTTTATTTCTCTCTCTTTTTTTCTTTTTTTTTTTTCATTGCAATTATTATTATATTTTAGTTTATTTCAAATATTTAATTGTTCTTATTTCAACCCACAGGTTTTACCTTTTTTCTGATTCTCTTCCCCATCCAACCTGGGTGTGTGTGAGCAAGTGGCTTCATGGTACTTTGTTGCTGGCTGGAGTTTAAGCTCGACAATTTAGGACTCTAATTGTGAAACTCTACCATTCATCCTCTTTTTAATAGATATAAAATTACTAGATAGATTTGAATTGTAGAATTTAACCACCTGAAATGCATCAGTTTCTCTTTTGGGGAACTATTCAGAAAATAAAAAAAATGCTAATACTCTGCTTCTTTGCCTCTTTTAGATAGCCTCATGGTTTTCTCTGCCTACAACTGAATTTATTGCTACTTTCAGATTTATTCTTAGTTTGCTGTGCTTCACAGTAGAGGTAACTAGTTTAAAATCTACGTATTTCCTGTAATTCTTTAAATCTTGTAAATGTGCTTGTAACTATAGACTTAATGCTTACTTTTTCTTCTGAGAAATTTCTGAAAGCAAAATAGTTTAATCACTGTGCCTTGATGTTGCCGGTGAATGGTTGTAATACCTTCTTATACAGTGTAGTCTAATGAAAAATTAGTGTGTGGTGTTTAGATAATATGAATAGAAAATACCTGTCTATATTTGCTGTTGTTGCAGATGGAGTGATGCACTTCACTCATAAGAGAGAAGCAGCAATATGTTTATTGGTATAAAACAGACATTTAACAAAGTTTGATAGTAAATTTGTCAATGGTTTAACAAGATCCAATGGCAAGGTACACTTGATTATTTACTGCACAGAGGACAGGGTCAGACAAAACTGTTGAGACCCTCCCATTGAGTCATCAGGTTCAGAAAGGACCCCCTTGAGTTCTAAACTCCTTCTCAGAGGGGAGTTTAGGTGTGGCTGGATCCAGACTTAGTCCCAAACTTGGTCAATGGTTTATTTTTAAAGGATTATATTTGTACAATCAATTCTTTATACCTGTGGGAAAACCACCTTGGGGGGGGGGGGGGGAATTAGAGAAAATTGGGTCCTAATAGAAGCACAGTATTACAGAAAGCTTTTTAGGGTAAAATGCAGCTATCACCTTCAGGATGGTTGGCATGCACGGAATCTACATCACCACAGTTCCCTAAGCAACATATCGTGCCAGCTCATCACATGCTGATAGGAGTGGCAGAGGATGGAGCGGAGACAAGTTTTCCTGCAGCCCATGGAGGTCCATGGTGGAGCAGATATCCACCTGCAGCCCATGGAGGGGCCCCCCTGCTGGAGCAGGTGGATGCCCAAAGAAGTGTGTGACCCTGTGGAGAGTCCATACTGGAGTGGAGCAGTCTTCTGGCAGGGCCTATGGCTCCATCAAGAGGAGCCCAAGCTGGAGCAGGTTTATTGGCAGGACCTGTGACCCCATGGGGGACCCATGCTGGAGCAGTTCATTAAGAACTGCAGCCTGTGGGAAGGACCCACACTGGAGCAGTTTGTGGAGGACTTTCTCCTGCGGGTGGGACCCCACACTGGAGCAGGGGAAGAGTGTGAGGAGGAAGGAGCAGCAGAAACAATGTGTGATGAACTGACCATAACCCTCATTCCCTGTCTCCCTGTGCCACTCAAGGTGGGGAGGAGGTAGAGAATTTGGGACTGAAGTTGAGCCTTGGAAGAAGAGAGGGGCGGGGGGAAGATGGTTTTAAGATTTGGTATTATTTTTTCATTATCCTACTCTGATTTGGTTGGTAATAAATTTATTTTCCCCAAGCTGAGTCTGTTTTGCCCATGATGGTAATTGCTGATTTATCTTCCTGTCTTATCTCATCCCATGAGCCTTTCATTAGATTTTCTCTCCTCTGTCTAGTTGAGGAGGGGTAGTGATAGAGCAGCTGGGTGGGATCCTGGCATCTAGCCAAGATCAACCCATTACATGTTGCCTTTTTCTGCATTTGTTATCCTGGCCCGCTCTAGTTTTATTGTATTTTGATCTGAGAAAGCTTTTATTTCTCATGAATAATTTAGCAGGGAAGAGAATGATAATTTGAAGGCTCAATGGGAGTTTCAGAACAAGTAGTTTTCACTTTCCGTGTTCCATTTGTTTTTGCAATTCTTTGCATGCCTTGAAGTTTCTGCTTTGTATTGTAAAATGCTTAAGTTGGTTTTGGGAAAGGTCAAATCTTTCCAAGATTTAGTCAATTTTCCTAAGTGAGCTTTGGGAAAGGAAAACATATTACATGGATCCTTTTCATGTTGTGTGGTGTTTATTGGTGGGCTGTGACCTTTTTGATGTTTTTCTAGAGGTTGCTAGTTTTGAGTCGATAGTTTTGGCATGTAATTCTTCCTTTGTTTTATAGTGATTTGAGATTGTAAGGGTTTTCTTATGTTGAGCATTATATCTAAAAAGCTGCTGTTGTTATAGAAAGAATTTGAGAGAAGTTAAGCTTTGAATTTATAGTGAAAATGCTTGATGAGGTCCCAGTTTTCTGTAGTGTTGAGTTCTTTTAAAGTTTTATTTATAGTTTCTTCAAACATGGCACCCAAAAGTAGCAGATGCTCTTGACCTGAATCCCTGCGTTTTTCATGTCCCTTCTTAGTGGGCTTCTAAAAGCAACTGATGCAAGTGGTGCACTCTTTTATGCACTCAGACATATTTGCTCCCTTCAGAAGGGTCTCTCTGATGCAGTCATCCTCCATGTGGAAAACATGAGAACTGCTGTCCAGAGTAGTACCTGTATTAAGATTCAATAGCCTATCTTTTATTTTAACTTTTCTTGATTGGTTATTTTTACAACGGTACTATATAAAACAATCCCTTTGTGTGTGTGTGTATATATACACACACACATATATGTGCATGAAATTGTGTATAGACAGATATAGGTATATGTATAGATATCTTTTCAGTAGTAGAAACTAATTTTCAAGAATAAGCATAGGCAAGTTTGAGAATTGCTGTCTTGCCAGATCACTGTTTTGCAGTCAACATTGGTAGTCAGGACAGTTCTTGGCACATGTCAAGATAATGAAGAAACCTCCTGAAAGATCTCAGGAGTCTGTGGCACTGCATAATAAAGAATAACTTCTTACTGTAGTCAGAGTCTAGCTGTATCATTAAAGAGTGAAATAACTGGCTTGTGCTAGCAATTATTACCCTTTCATTCCCTGCTCAGACAGACAAGATTAGAAATACAATTGCCCTTTATGTTGGGTTTATTTTTTACAAACCAAGTATTGGGGCTAGTGATAAGCATTTTTGTAATCTTTTAAAATTAATGTTTAACACATAGTTTCACTTGTCTGTCAAATGCTAATACATTTTTTTATATACACCTCTACATATAAGTGCATGTATTTCTACATATGCCAGTGCACGTGATGATACAACTTCTGTCCTGTCTATGGCATGTTGAACAGTTTTTAACTTAATCTATTTTGTTAACAGAATATCTTTACAAATCATACCCTGGATGTAAATGTAAGATGGTTAGCTGTGCTGTTCTTTAAAAATGGAATTGATTGCTACTGGAGACAGGTCACACCACAGTAACTCTAATTTTCTTCTACTTAACCTTCTACAGTAAGTTTTGTTACAGTTGCCAAACTGGAAAACGGCAAATTCCTTGGCTGATAGAAGTTACTTTAGAATTTATAGTGAAATTGATAAAATGTTTCAACATTAGGAATTACTAATGAACCAGTCTGTTTTCATAGTACTTCTTACAACTCCGTTCATATTTTACTTTTAAAAACTGAGTTAGTCTTTTTCATAGATAAGAGATTTTGAAGTGACGTGACAGGCTTGATAAAGTTAACACCTGTACTTTCTGATAGTGGCAGACATGAAAGGTAGGAAGTCTCTTGGAGAGATTATTAAGGAGACTTTTCATTTAAGTTGATTCAGAATTTGTATTGAATAGAATCATAGAATTATTTAAGTTGGAAAAGACGTTTGAGATGGTCAAATCAAACCGTTAATCCAGAACTGCCAAGTCCACCACTAAACCACGTCCCTAAGCACCACATCTACATGTTTTTTTAAACACTTGCAGGGATGGTGATTCCACCACCTCCCTGGCAGCCTGTTCCAATACTTGACCACCCTTTCAGTGAAGAAATTTTTCCTAATATCCAATGTAAACCTCCCCTGGCACAACTTGAGGCTGTTTCCTCTTGTCCTATCACTAGTTATTTAGGAGAAGAGACCTCTCACCACCTGCCTACAGCCTCCTTTCAGGTAGCTGTAGAGAGAAATAATATTCCCCCTGATCCTTCTCCTCTCCAGATGTCCTGGTTTCAGCTGGGATGGAGTTAATTTTCTTCTTAGTAGCTAGTACAGTGCTGTGTTTTGGCTGTGATGTGAGAACAATGTTGATAGGACACTGATGTTTTTAGTTGTTGCTGGGTAATGTTTATACTAAATCAAGGACCTTTCAGTTCCTTGGGCCCTGCCAGCAAGAGGGCTGGAGGGGCACAGGAAATTGGGAGGGAACACAGCCAGGACAGCTGACCTAAAGCAGCCACAGAGGTATTCCATACCATGGGACATCATGCTTGGTATATAAACTTGGGGAGTTAGCTGGGGGGGGGGGGATCATTGCTCATAGACTGGCTGGGCATCAGTCAGCAGGTGGTGAGCAGTTGTACCGTGCATCACTTGTTTTCCTTTCTCCCTTTTCCTTTGGATTTTATCCTTTCCCCCACCTTTTCATTATAACTGTTATTATTATTATTGTTATTGTTGTTGTTGTTCTTACCTTTTTTATTCTGTTTCAATTATTAAATTGTTCTTATCTCAACCCTCAAGTTTTACATTCCTTTCTGATTCTCCTCCCCACCCCTCTGAGTGAGGGGGGAGTGAGCGAGTGGCTGCTTGGTGCTTGGTTGCTGGCTGGGGTTAAACCACACCACACTAAACCCCAGTACTCTCAGCTGCTCCTCATAAGGCTTGTTCTCTAGACCCTTCACCAGCTTCATTGCCTTAATGGAAACAATGGAAATACCAAGCTGTAGCTATTAATGTAGATGCTAAGAGGGAAATCATTACCGAAGGTGAGAGCAGTGCCCAAGCAGGAGAGTTAGTGGCAGTGTGGAGTGTGTTTAATAGTGAGGAAGGGGTGAAGACTCCAGTGTACATTTACACTGAATCATTTGCAGTGTTCAAAGGATGCACGGAATGGCTCCCTTTTTGGGAACAGAACAACTGGGAAATAAACCGAGTGTCAGTGTGGCAAAAGGAGAAGTGGCAAAAAATCTTAGATATTGCCAAACATGGGGATTTTGCGGTAGCATGGCTGCTGTCCAACCAAGAAGAGGGTACTCTGGCAGGTGAATGGTATAATAGGGAAGACAAGCTGGCCAGAATTGCCCCTTTTCAGGAGGAAAATTAAACAGGGGAAAATTGAGACAGGCTTTTGGAATGGCTACATGCTAAGAGCGGCCACACAGGGTCTAGTGATTTATACAAAGAGGCACATGCCAGAGGTTGGCCTGTTGCTTGGAAATCTTGCAAAACCTGTATTTCAGCTTGTGAACAATGCAGACTTCGACTGGAGCAACACCCAATGGAAGATTCCCCCCTTCATTTGAGAGATAAAAAGTGTCTCTGGGAAATTTGGCAGATCAATTATATCGGGCCTTTCCAAAAATTGGAAGGGAAACAGTATGTATTAGTAGGCGTGGAAGTGATTTCTGGCCTAGTTCAAGCTGAAGCGTTTCCACGAACAACTGGGGAAAATACAGTGCTAGCCCTGAAAATTTGGTTTAATTCCCTCCCAAAACCTGATTCCATTCAGTCGGACAATGGCAGTCATTTTACTGCTGCCAAAGTGCAGGAGTGGGCAAGGGAAGAGGGAATCAAGTGGGTATTCCACATCCTATATTATCCCCAAGCTAATGGGATAGTAGAACGAACTAATGGACTCTTAAAGCGATTTCTGAAACCTCACAAGCCACATTGGGTGGAACGCCTTTGGGATGCAGTTACCTGAGTCAATGATCACTGGGGAATAAACGGATGTCCCCAACTGCATTCCTTTTGTCCTAACCCCCCAACTTTGATCCAAAAGTCTCAGACTCTCAGTGCTCCCGGAGAGCTAGCTTTTTCTCCTGGACAGCCTCTGTTGGTAGAAATGCCAGCCACTGGAGCTGTTCCTCTCGTGCTCACTGAACCCCTCAATAAATATGCTTGGAAAGCCAAAGATGCTCATGGAAAATAATATAAAATCAACACCAGGTGGATTACTCCATCCTTCTAATAACAATTTACTTCCAGTTCCTTTGAATGAACCAAGTCTGTTTTTCTTTTCCAGGTGAGGACTCTGGAGCCTGCCTGAAAGAAAAGACCATATGAAGCTGCTGATTATCTGTGTGGTTTCATCAGTGTTTGCCTTGTTAATATTTTTAGGATGTTTGGCATACCATCGCAGACATTGTTTTGGTCGACCATTGTCACCACGTTTAATATCCAGGGAAACTCCTGTGCCCCTCTCACTCTCAGAGGGTGACAAAATGAATTTATGCCTTTAGGCCAGCAGGTGGCCAACGTTTTTAACCTTACTAATTGTTGGATATGTGGGAGTCCTTTAGGATTTAAAGATAGGCCATGGACATCAAAACCACTATCCCCAAAATGACTTGTGAGTAATCTGAGTGACATAACCATTGGTAATAACTCATTCTATTGGAATGAGGAAATAAGCCCATGGAAAATCCAAGTTCCAGAAAAAGGGGAATATTGTCTTAATCGGAACAACAGCAATGGAGTTTTTGTGGGTCACAGTGTGTGTAATTGGACATTTAAATATGGAAATCATTGTATTATTCCGGGCTGTCAACCCATTAATTGTTCAACTTATAACCACTCTCTTCATGTCAAGGGTGACGTTATGGTGTTTGTATAGCAACACCACCGATGAAAAGCTTATCCCTCGCAGGCTAAGTTGGGCATGGGTCAATGAAACCAGACATAGAAAACTATTTAATAACTTTTGGTCTAGTACTGATCTCACTGGAGCTAAGGTATTGAGAGAATCTAACCCTTTGACTTGTGCCATCAGTGGCATAACCAACCAAACAGTAGCCATTAAGTGTAACTATAGTAGTCCAGTAGGAACATGGAAATGTGATCTTTGGATTAAAGGGAAAAAGGCAAATAATCGAATTAAGCACCCTTTGGGCTTAAAAAATACCACTTATTTTGAAACTCCTTGTAATTCCAATTTAAGACGCAAAGGAGGTGGACTGTTTGTAAATGGAATTTGGGCCTTAAAAAGTCATTATTGGATTTGTGGTCATCATGCTTAGCGAAAATTACCAAATAATTGGAGCAGAACATGATATGTGGGTTATATACGCCCCTTCTATTTCCTGTTAACAGAGGGAAATGGAGACAGTTTGAGAGTTAGGATATATGATGACCTTAATTGATATCAGCGGTCCATTGATACCTCTATAACAGGTGGAAGTGATCAAACCTGGGGCAAAGAGAAGTGGACCCCTCAACGTATCATACAACATTATGGACCTGCCACCTGGAACCCCAATAAGTGGCTCAGTGGTGCTTGAGAACCTATCTATAATCTAAACTGCATTATTCGATTGCAAGCTGTCCTGGATATCATTACTAATGAGACAGCACATGCCCTTGACCTATTGGTGGATCAGGCTACACAAATGCGAATGGCAATATTGCAGCATCGCATGGTTCTTGATTACCTGCTAGCCGAAGGAGGTGTTTGTGGTAAACTAGATGATTCTAATTGCTGCTTAAAAATTGATGATAGTGGCAAAATTGTTAAACAGATTACCTCAGGAATACGAAAGCTGGCCCATGTTCCTGTCCAGACATGGAAAGGCTGGGATGTTGATATGTTTTCCTGGCTCCCTGGTGGTCCTTGGGTTAAGCGAATTCTATTTTATTTGTTATGTGGCCTTGCCTGCTGATGTTTTTACCATGTATCATTCCAAGTTTTATACAATTGATTCAACATGTTGTAGATAAGATGCAATTTATAACTACTGTCTCACCTGACGGTGTTAAACAAATTCGTGCTGTGCACCAAACTACACCATCAGTAGTACAGACTGTATGGTGTTTTTGCTTATTTTCTTTTACCTAAACCTAGGACAGATGTTTCTAGGTCCAGACAGTACATGCAAATTAAGCTAAGGGAGCATGGAAATCAGCTTTCCTACTACGTATCCCAACCCTGACACTGGCAGACCAGGGCAGCAGACAGCGTGGACCACGAGATCTACAATTGCTCAGTTTTATATCATCAAAATCACAGGAAATAATGGATCACATGTATGTGCTTGTGTCAATTTATTGTGCATCTTTAATTGTGCTAACTATCGAAGAGGGTCCCCTGTGGAGAGTCGGCCAAGTCACGACAATCACACCAATATGGCTACATGCCGTGCTCACTTTATTAAAAAAACAGGTCATATTTATAACTTAAACCAACTGCTCACCCAACTTTACACACAAGTGATTGGATAAAAGTCTCTGGTCACGTGGGCATCCGTGTCGCTGATTGGTGAGCATGCTGCAGGCGCCTGATCAGAGTGTGCTGATGAGAGTGTGTTGATTTCGCGGTTCCCAGGACTTGCTCTGCACCTGGCTTCTTGTTTGTGCATAGCTTGTTTTCTTTCTCACACTGCTTGTTCCCAGGACAATTTAAAGCTGCTCTGCAGCTTCAACTAACAGGCCTGGGTTGTCCAACCCAGACAATGGTAACAATAACTCTAAAAATCCCTCTACAAACTATAGCTTTAATGTTTCTTATGATGCATGTTACTTGCCCTTGCAAATGCACACCTTGTAATTGCCCCTGTAAACCTTTTTCTTCATCTTCTTCTGAACCTTCAGAACCATGAAATTGGTTTATAGCATGTTTTGGTTTTGTAAAGTTAGTTATATATAGTTATTAGAGATGTTGTTAGTTATTAGATATTGTTAACTGCTGTGATGCATGCTATCTCTTTCCCCTCCTCCTTTCTCTACCTCTATCATTCATGCCACCGCGGAGAACAATCCCTAAGATAGCAATGTTGATCCACAGGTTGGTGTAAGGGACTGCATAAGTGAGACCCACCATCGCCACAGCAGATGTTTGTCTCAACATTTCTATGGCAGGAAACACACCATTGCCATAGCAGGGGTTTATCTCAACATTATTAAGGCAGGAAACCCACCGACTGACACCATGGAGCAACAGGGGGAGCTAATCCTGAGAAACTTAACCAAACCCTTGTACATGTGCCCAGACCCGGGGCTGGAGGGTCAAGGGGCCTGGAGACCTCTGAGGACCACCTGACAGTATTGGGCACGCACACCACTGCCGGGTGGAAGGTGTAGTTAAGCAGAACAGCTTGTGACAACCCTATAAAGAATGGAACCAACCAACATCAGACAGAACGTTCCCCCACTGAACTTGGAAACGAATCGGACTATTGGGACACCGCAGCTCCAGGCTGATAGCTATTGCTGTGAACTCTTTCCTTCCTTTCTCTTTCTCTCTTGCTCTCTCCTTTGCATTTGAAAACCTGTTGTCGGGCAAATAAAGTTCCTTGGCTCTTTACTCCATTTTGAGTCTTAATTCTGTTCCCGAGAATACAAGCAGAACCTCACTCCAGTCTTGGATCAGCATGCAACAGCAGGGGAGAGCAGAGCCAGAGGGAGAGTGCCCTGCCAGTCCCATCTGTCCCCTGAGACTTCCCTCCACTACCAGTAATGCATACCACACACTGCACAACACACACTGCAACACCTCAGACCAGCACCAGAGTGGTGCTCCCTCCGTACATCACCTGCTCTGGAGCTGCACACTGACCATCTCCCCTCTCCATAAGACCTATCCTAAAGGGTACAACTGCATGACTACCTTAAGTCAGATGTTTCATAATGTTCAAACACTTGACTTCACAAATCTAAATCATATTGGTTTTGTATTTTTCTTTTTATTTCAGAGGCTGGAAACAAATTCTGTGAAGTACACCAGGACCACTGCTGCTGTTCCTCAGTGTGGCTTGAGCCACAAACTTTCAACAAAGATCTCTGGCACTCTATAAAAGTTCAAGAACTTTTAAAGAGCTCTTGAATTCTATAAAAACCACCAGATTTTCTGTTCCCATGATACCAGTGATACCATAAGTTTAATGTATAACCTTAGTATATGTAAAGCCTTAGTACAATTATTAGATTGTAACCAAGAAGTCCTTGTATCAGTATAATTATTAGACTGTGATTGAGAAGACCTGGCATTGTATGGACAAGATTTATGATCTAACTTGAAAGGAACATCTAGGGTGAAAGAAAATAACTGATTGAACCTCATGGAAACCTAGCAGGTTTTGCCAAGAAAACACTGTAAGACAACTAAGATGACCGGGTCATGTTGGGTCGGTGGTCACAACAGCAGCCCTTCAACTCAATTCAGAAGAAAACTAAACATGTGCAAAAGAAGGAGGGACTAATATAAATGAATTCCAGGAAATAATCAAATATGTATGGGATTTTGGGGAAACAATGCATATGTATGATTATACAGAATATAAGGGACATGTATTCAAGGATAAGGTGAGCATATTAGGAGGAGATATCCGCCATGTTCCTGGTGCCATAATAAAGAATGCCTGCTTTCTAAACTTCAAAACAAGTTTAGAAACTTTCTTCAACCAAACTTTCAGTAACACCCAGCTGATGGCTGTTAACTTAAGGGGGTGGCTGGCTGCTGGGAACATGTGCTTGGACCAAGAGGCAGTCATGGTAGTAGAGCCTCATTTCCTTCTCTGTTATGCCCTTTTACTGTTCCAGTATCATCTCAGCAGGGTGTCAAAATTTTCCTGAATGAGCCAGGAAAGGGAAATGGTGAATTCTGGCAGTGTGTATTTTAGCAAAAACAGATTTTCTGGAATGAAGTAGATGGTCTTTGTAACTTGAGAGCTTTCTTCCCATTCAGTGATGTGATACCTGTGTCACAGAAATCGGGAATCAAACCTCTTAACACCAATGTAGTATTAAGAAGCAGGCACTCCTTTATTGCAGTGCTGGGTGCTCAGTGGCATCTCCACAAATCAAGCACACCTGTGTAGGTTTTACCATTACATTTATGCACAAAATTACAAGGTCGTACACTCCCAGTTACAATGATTGGTTAGTAATTTGCATATAATTGTAATATTAGCTGTGTCACCCTTCTCTGTTACTACACTTGCGCAGGGGAAAGGTCTTCACCTGGGCAAGGGTCTTCTTGACCTGTGGGCGTGATTTTTAGTATTATAATGAAGGTAGTTCACTTCAGGACACCTTAAAAGTTAGTTTTGTTGCTAAGTTAGAAGGCTGGATATTGGCCTTGCCAAGCTGTCCAATAACTCATCCTATACACAATAGAACCCAGGTGCTTTGGTTATGGTCTAGAGAGTAAAGACTAAGGGTATTATAGTCTATAGCATAGGGACTTCAAGTAACAGTCTCGGATAATAAGCAGTATCATACATCATTGGTTAATAAGTGTTAACATAATTCCACCATGGAGGTTAACTCTTTAGAATCAAAATGTTCTTATAACTAGCTGTTACATAAACACAAAATACAGGAAGATTCAGGAAAATTTTAAGATAATCTGCAACACCTGCAGCAGTATTAGTGGCTCAGAAAAGACTGGAAATTATGTAAATAAATGAATGAATGAATGGAATGTTATAGGCAAGATCCTAAACATAGAAGTTAATCTTAGCAATCATAATAATATATCAAACAGGTCATAGTTTGTGCGTTTCCCAGTTGAAAATTATAAAAGGACCCTCAGATGACAACAGTTATCTCTATTGCTTTATCAGTTCCTAGATGATGCATTGGTGCCATTTTCTGGATGAAAATACGAACAGAGCAGAATCCTTCACAAATACCAAGCTATTTAAGAGGAAGTAATGGATATATCTTTCCCAATACTTAACATATACTACTTCACAAAGTCAGTATATTACAAAGGAATACAGCTACATACCTCAGTAAAGGTTTCTTTAAGACAGAAAATGTAAAAGGATTTTAAATATTAAGAAAATAATAATGAAGCTGGACATTACTAGCAAACAACTATCACATCAGCATGCAAGTATGTTGTTTTCCTTTTACATTATTAATATGGAGGAAAGAACATATAGTCTGTGGAGAGGGAGGGGAGAGTGTATTTCAGAGGGTAATTGATTCTGAATTGTTTGGAGGGAGTAATCCAAACACAGACCTGCATTCTGTAAAGTAGTGCTGCTGTTATGTAAAGGGAAAAACTTACAGCTAACTATACTCACAGTGAAGGTATGCAATAAACACTGGGATGTAGATAAATCAATCTATAGCACTTATGATACTGACTAAGTTGCTAACTGAAAGGGGTCTCTTCTTCAACTGCCTAATTGTTTTTCAATTGTCTTTTTATGTATTGTGCTGCTTCTGTGCTTAGAGAAATGCACTCTTCCTTGTAGCTTGCCGTTACCAAGCCAGCTTTTTTATGGAAGTCTGTTTAATGGCAGGCAGACATAATTTCAATCCCTTAAGGTCATGCTGCTCTCTTCAAATTAAGAACATATGCTGCAGTTAGGCTGGCTTTTTGAAGTAGCTACATTATGGCTTTCAACTTGTAATGGGTAACTGTGGATAACTGGCTAGCTGAAAAAGGTCACATAGACATATTCCAGCTGGCTGGACAAAAATGCACATCGCTCTCAGCTTATCTGAAGTAAAGCAAAAATACACTATCCCTGGCTGTTCTTGTTACACAGTAACAGGAAGATTGCGGTGGGAAAAGAATGTTGCAGGTGGGAACAGATAACTACAGAAGAGAAACAAGGGGCGGGCTTGGTATTTAGGCAACTAACCAATAATGAGCTTAACTTTTGTAATATGTATGAGCTAATTATAACAAGGTATAAAAGATGACTGTAAGGCACAATAAATGAAGTCTGCTGATCACTCATATTGAGTGACTGTGTCTTCCCTCCGTCGCGACAGGTAACATGTTCCTATGGAAATACTGTAAAATATTTTAAAACGATAGTCCTCAAGGAATTTACTCCCATAGATAATTTATGAAGAATAATCATAGAATCATTTAGGTTGGAAAACACCCTTAATATCATCAAGTCCAACTGTTAACCCAGGACTGCCAAGTCCACCACTAAAACATGACCTTACGTGCCACATCTACACATCTTTTAAATAGCTCCAGGGATGGTGACTCAACCACTTCTCTGGGCAGACTGTTCCAGTGCTTGACCACCCTTTCAGTGAAGAATTTTTTCCTAATATCCAATCTAAACCTCCCCTGGTGCAACTTGAGGCTGTTTCTTCCTGTCCTATCACTTGGTACTTGGGAAAAGAGACTGACACCCACCTCACTACAACCTCCTTTCATGTATTTGTAGATAGTAATAGGGTCTCCCTTGAGCCTCCTTCTCTCCAGACTAGACAATCCCAGTTCTCACAGCCGGTCCTCATAGGACTTGTACTTTAGACCCTTCACCAGCTTTGTTGATCTTCTGTGGACATGTTCTAGCACCTCAATGTCTTTCTTGTAGTGAGGGGCCCAAAACTGAACACAGCATTTGAGGTGAAGCCTCACCAGTGTCGAGTGCAGGTGGAAGATCATTTCCCTAGTCCTGCTGGCCACACCATTGCTGATACAACCCTGGATGCTGTTGGTCTTTTTGGCCACCTGGGCACACTGCTGGCTCATGTTCAGCCGGCTGTCAACCAGCACCCGTAGGTCCTTTTCCACCAGGCAGCTATCCAGCCACTTGTTCTGGTTTCAGCTGGGATAGAGTTAATTTTCTTCCTAGTAGCTGGTGCAATGCTGTGTTTTGGATTTGGCGGGAGAACAATGTTGATAGGACACTGATGGTTTTAGTTGTTGCTGGGTAATGTTTATACTAAATCAAGGACTTCTCAGTTTCTTGGGCCCTGCCATCCAGAGAGCTGGAGGGGCACAGGAAATTGGGAGGGGACACAGCCAGGACAGCTGACCCAACTAGCCAAAGAGATATTCCATACCATATGGTGTCATGCTGAGTATATAAACTAAGGGAAAAAGGAAGGTGGGGACATCTGGCACTATGGTGTTTGTCTTCCCGAGTAACCGCTACGCATGATGGATCCCTGCTTTCCTGGAGATGGCTGAACACCTGCCTGCTGATGGGAAGTAGTGAATGAATTCCTTGTTTTGCTTTGCTTGTGTGTTCAGCTTTTGCTTTATCTATTAAACTGTCTTTATCTCAACCCACAAGTTTTCTTACTTTTACTCTTCCAGTACTCTCCCCCAATCCACTGTGGGGGCAGTAAGTGAGTGAGTGGCTGCGCGATGCTTAGTTGTCGGCTGGGATTAAACCACGACAACACTGTTCCTTAAGCCTGTAGTGTGCCATGGGCTTGTTGTGACCCAAGTGCAGGACCATGCAATTCTCCTTGTTGAAACTCATACAATCGGCCTCGGCCCATTGATCCAGCCTGTCCAGATCCCTCTGCAGAGCCTTCCTACCCTCAAGCAGATTAACACTCCTCCCCCAACTTGGTGTCATCTGTAAACTTCCTAAGGGTGCATTCGATTCTCTCATTCAGATCGCTGATAAAGATATTAAACAGGACTGGCCCCAATACTGAACCCTGGGGAACATGCCTTGTGACTAGACGCCAAATTAATGTCTAGTTGGGCTTTGACCCTTCTAATTTTCTCCCTGCATAACCTCACAACATCCTTGCAGTCCTCTTGAGTTGCCTGTCCCTTCTTCCAAACATCATCAACTTTTTTTTTCCTTTATTTTTAGCAAAAGTTCTCTGTTCACCCAGCCCAGTTTTCTTCCCCACTGGCTCATCTTTCAGCACATGGGGACTGTCTGCTCCTGTGCCTTTAAGACTTCCTTCTTGAAGAATATCCAGCCTTCCTGGACTCATTTGCCCTTCAGGACTGCCTCCCAAGAGACTGTCAACCAGCCAGTCTCCTAAACAGGCCAAAGTCTGACCTCTGGGAGTCCAAGGTAGCAGTTCTGCTAATCCCTGCTTCTCCAAGAATCAGTTGTTTATCATTCCATGACTGCTGTGCCCAAGACGTTCTCTGACCACCACATCACCCACAAGTCCTTCTCTGTTCGCAAAAAACAGGTCCAGCGGGGTGCCTTCCCCAGTTATCTCACTCACCAACTGTGTCAGAAAATTTTCTTCCACACACTCCAGGAACCTCCTAGACTTTCATCTCTGCTGTATTTTATTTCTGGTAGACATCCAGTAAATTGAAGTCCCCCCACAAGAACAAGGGCTAGCAATCATGAGACTTGTTGCTTATAGAATATTTCATTTGCCTCTTCATCCTAGTTGGGTGGTCTATAACAGACTCCCACAAGGATATCTGCCTTGTTGACCCTCCCCCTGATCCTTACCCATAAACACTCAACCATATCATCACCATCATCAAGGTCTAGACAGTCAAAACACTCCCTAAGATATAGGGCTAACCCACCATCTCTCCTTCCTTGCCTATCCATTTTGAAGAGATTATAGCCATCCATTGCTAGGAGCTTGATGTTGGCCATTTCATTTTATGGCCACCAAATGGCAGTGATTACTGGTTAAGAGCTCTGTTGTTTTTTGCAGGAAACTAGCACATCCATATTCAGGTTTACTGCTATGTTATTAGCATACCAGGAACAGTAATGATCCCAGTGTAAAAGCAATAGAATTACACTTGGAAAAAGCACCACCACCACCACCACTACCGAACTTAGGGAGCACTATAGTGTATCTTACTCCAAATAATTAGATTTGTATTCAGGTAAGGGATTTGCAGAATCAAATACAACTGCCAGTTGTGCAGCATTTTCCTGGTGCATCAGAATTCCAGACACAGCCATGAGACTGACAAGGCTGTTTGCAGTGGCCAGGTGGTAGACAGAAAAAATCTACATAAAACATCAGGAGAGAAAATAAATTTGATTTTTAAATCCTGTTGGTTTTAAAATACAAAGATATTCCAGATGTATTTTAAAAACAGGATATTAAATTTGTCAGAGTTATCATTAAATTTAGTAAGACAATTCAGGAAAATGATGGGTACTAAATAAATTTGTAGTTTTTAGTTATTAAAGAAAATATCTCTACCCATTTGAAAAGTACTCTGAAGATACTGAAGAAATTTAGTAGATCAGAACAACAGTTCTCTAATAACTTCTTTCATCTCTCTTGCATAAAATGCAGCTGTTTTGTTGGCTTTGTACATATTTATGCATAACATTGCATTTTAAATATAAACTGATGTGATAGGGCTTTTTTTCTTCATTTGTTCTTTACTAATAGAACATATGCTAGCTTGTTATTAGAAATCAGAGGGTCTTTTAGAGAAAATCATTCTGTGAATAAGCAGAATTACTTTGAAATAAGCGAGGGACAGTGCCATCTACAGCTTTGGTCTCATTCACACTGTGGATTAATTGTTCAATAATTCTGTCATCACTGAACCCATTTGTGCATCAGTTTATGTTTCAGTTTATTTATCTGAGAGATAGGTATAAAAATATTTATTTACTAAACAGTTGCTTTTTGCTTTCCCATAAGCTAAAGATACATTTACAGTGTCATCCCTGGACAAAAAAATATAAGTGTATCTTCATGCTTGGGCAATTGCCACAGCTATGCCATGAAACAACTCAGGTAGAATATTTTAGACTTACCAGTCTTGGGAGAAGTGTGAAGATAGCATTTAAGTAATACCAATTTACTGTAACTCTTAACTGTTTTATATACAAGAACAGAATGTTTTAAAATAAACATTGCAAAATAGCTCCACTGATTTACTTCTGCTTAGAAACTAGTCAAAACCAAACAACCAGAAGAGAATCACTGCAACGTGTTGGAGTGGTTTTCCTCTGTACACATCCAGAAAAGGGTGGTCTGTACAATGCAAGTTAAAAGGATAAACAAAGTGCATGCCAATTTAATACTCAATAGTCTAGATTGGTTCTGCCTTAATATTTTTCAAAGGCTTTTGAATCCCTTCTCAAATAATTTTAACTCACATTATCTGAGCTTCTTCATTGTTCCTTTACAAAATCTGTAGGATATGTGATTACTGCCTCTGGAAGTCCCTTGGAAGCATCTGGGAGAGTGTATGCAGCATTTGGCTCTCCAAGAGTGCGGTTAAATACCAGGGTTACTTCTCAGGTAAAGAATTGTAGCAGTGTGAGGAAACTTCAAGGGCTCAGCATCTTTGGACTGTTTGTCTGTAGCATGGCTAAAACCCTGAGGAAGATTTCAGATTTCTGTGGACAGCTGAGATAGGTTAGTCTCTGTAACAGTGATCGACATTGGCAGGGCTCCACTTATGGAAGCCAGCAGTGATGTTGCTTTTTATCACCATCAGCAGACATATCACTCTTCATACCCACTCAGGAGAGCTAAAAAGAAGAGAAAACAGGATTGAAGGAGGAATCTCTGAAAGAGTGAGCAAATGAGATATAATTCTCCACAGATGCTGGGAGGGAAGTGATATCCTCAGTACAGCTTGCATGGGAAACTTGGAGCAAGGGAAGTTCCTCTTTTTTTCTCGCTTCTTCCTAGGGCTTTAGAAGGACTTTGTTTTAGCAAAGGGAGTTGCCATGTCCTCATCTCCTGTTGCTGCTGCAGAGCAGGAGGCCAGCAGGAGTAATGACACAGTAATGAAGCAGTGATGCCAGTAGGAGTATTCAGAGGGGACCCAGCCTGAGCAACAGGGTCAAGCTCCTCCATAGTGCTTCATAATGGGCTGTCACAGTGCTAGACTTGTCTAGACTCTGCATCTGCTACTCAAAACAAAGGCTCTGTACCTCTTTCTGTAGTAGATTTGCTATTACCTCCATATAAATATGGAGTAACTCTGTCTGAATGGATTTATTCCTCACTTACCCTGCTCCCATACAAAACAGAGTTTAACCCAGATAAACTGGTGAAAAAGCCACAGGCTTGCTTGGTGGTGGACTGTAAAATTCCACCATTCCACACAGGATATAACCTTCTTATTAATTACAAAATGCTCTGGCTGATTAACTCTAATTTGATTCCATAGTTTAAATATCTTGTGTGAAACAGAATTTGAGTGGGAAAAATGAGAGTAAAGAAGGAGATATTGTTTTGTGCAGCAGTCCCATCTGTTCTGGATGTTCTGTGCTTTATTTCTAATTGTATAAGGACAAACCCACCCAGGAAATGACATTTGTAGAGTTAGCCCACCCTGAGATGTCAATTTTTTTAAAATGCAGAACAAAAATTATAAAACATTAACAAGGAAGTTGTAATGAAGCCAAAAGAGATTTTTCTATTTTAATCTATGTGAAATAGTTAATATTTTCCCTAGCCAATTACATTTTTTTACCATTCTCAGACAAGCAAGGAATTATGTCTGTAGTTTTGCCGTCTTATTATTATCAGGCTGAAACAATCTGCACAATCCTCAACAATATACCAGTGAAAAAGATATTATTCTCCCTTGCATCACACTGGTTTTATGTCAGGTAATTCTGCTGATGTCAAAATTGAGACACGTGGTATGACTGACATAACTCAGGCTGTTACAAAAAGTACCATATAGTCTAGGATATGTGTAAGAGTTAGTCCAAAGAGAACGATATTGTCTCAACATTGCCAACAGAGGCCTGGAGATGGAATGTGGTCCTCATGGACATCAAGACACAAAGACCCTGGGAAAGAGAACTGCATGGTATGAGGAGTACTGTGCCATTCCCTGCTACCTGAGTTTGAAAGGAACAACTACGATAAGGCTGCATAACAGCTGTCCAGAAGATGGATCACAACCACTGTCATAGCAACGAACCAGAAAACTTGAACTTCAGGTGAACTTTCTTCATTATAATATCATTATAATACAAAAAGACACCTCCTGGTCTGAAGCTACCCACCTCTAAGGCAAACCACGCCTCAGGCACTCCTCTTTGGACATGCATGGTAACCTTGCTTGAGAAGGCGGAGACTGGTAACAATCCATGGGCCAGAGGAGGAGCAAGGTGTGTTGTTTGCCATAAAAGATGGTTCCTTAGCAACCGAACTTTGGAGATCTTCCCCACCAAGGATCAGGATGATCAGAAGGACTGACGGGATGCTGCCTGGACCTGGGACCATAGGGATGCCTTGGACCCGTGGTGGTAGCTATAATCCTCTTTCCTTTTCTCTTTACCTTTTCTTCACTTCCTGTCTATCTATCACACACCACTTTATGGGCAAACAATAAAGTTGCGCTGTTTGATCAAAGCATAACCCCTTGGCATGGTCGCCTTGATTTTTTGTGCTTCGAGATCATAGTAAACGAACCATCATGAGTCCACTGAGTGGACAGGGATGGGAGCACAGTGAACATTTCAACCATCTGAACACTGGTTTCCAGATAGGAAAGAGGTACTGGGGAAATGCTGAAACAGCCTGACCTGGCCTGTTCTGAAGGAACCTATCACTAACCAGGACCTTCCTATTCCCCTGAGCCTTGTTTTCCCTTCCCAGGGTCTGGTCAGAGTCACCTGAACCCTTCAAGATAAGGAAGAGGATCCCAAGCTGTTCAAATTATGGAAATCTGCTGAATCTTCTCATGCATCCCCTCATGCAGCTGCAGGTCCTTTTATCAGTATTTACCCTTCCAGGCTATAGGTATGAAGAATTAGAAACAAAACCAAGTCTGCTTGCTTGGGTTGCATTTGCACAGATCCACACACAAACACTCTTCCATCCCTATGGACATGGGTAGCCTCAACCTCAATGACATAAATGAGATGACAGATATAGGGCCTGGAAGTTATATGCGTGTATAGGAGTGAAGGAAGAGAGATAGAGGAGTTTTTTCAGCCAAGAATCATCCAAAATAAAAAAAAAAGTCAGCTCAATCCATTGGGATCTGTCTGTACATATATATATATACTTGTAGATAGCTCACATAATTATAGTAATTATGTTATAGCCCTAAAAACTTGGTGCTAGCTGTGTTGCTCTATGTCATTAATTGCTGACTTCCTAACAGGCTTTTCCTTTCCATGCAAATTTTGAACTTCATATCTACATTGCCTGCTAAGGCAAGCTGCATTGGAAAATTAATTAAAAACTTAGAGTCATATTGTTAATTTAGTAGCATTAGCTCTTCTGGATAAAGGCTGGTGAAGCATAACTGTCTCATCTTAGAAGTGCCAGGACAAGCTACAAAGACTGGCATTTGATTTATAAGTCTCCTTACACTGATGGCACATAGACTTGCAAATACTGGAAACTATTAGGGCCTAACATGGTCATGGAACTGTAATTATATGTAGTCACTCTTCCCAGGAGAAGGGAGAAGGTCTCATCTCATTTTAAACTTTATCTTAACCTGAAGCTTTCCTAGGGTCTTCCTAGCATCTTCAAGGACAGTGCAGATCTTTTTAGCAAATAAATTTACATTTTTTGACATCTATCATCCTCTTTATAAAAGTATACATTATATTAAGGGCCAAGTTCTATTCTCATGCAGCAACATCAATCCAGAATAACCCAGCAGAGTGATGTAATTAAATGTCAATGGCTGTCTTAACTGGAGTTATTCCAATTTGATACTGGTAACAGAGAACAGAATTTGGCCTGTGAGATATGTTATGTGTGTGTCTGTGTCTTGTTCCTAAGAGGAAGACACACCTGGGATAACCTAACTAGACTAGAGTTATCCCACTGGCTTTTCTGTGGCATGACTGGGCTCAGACTGAGGCCCCATCACACCAGGAGTGTCACTGTTGTGCATCCTTATGCATTGCCATAAGTACCAGGAGACCCTTTAGCTTCAGTAGCTGCAGGTTGAGTAGTGAGCATGAAAAGGGAGAGTGACAGAAGACACTTTGGATGGATCCCTTTGGACAACAGAACATATTGAGATACACAACTGCTTCTGCAAACGTAACCTCACAAGTATTCTGCAAACAAAGGATGGATTCTTTTCAGGAAATTTCTCCTCAGTCTAAAAACTCAAAAAGAAAAATTGCTGAATTGCCTGCTTAAGGCTCCTTTGGTAGCTAGGAAACAATTTCTGCCTTATCTATATCTTATGTTATTCTTAGGA
Source organism: Falco rusticolus (assembly GCF_015220075.1). Taxonomy (NCBI): domain Eukaryota; kingdom Metazoa; phylum Chordata; class Aves; order Falconiformes; family Falconidae; genus Falco; species Falco rusticolus. The sequence continues at coordinate 19,773,740 of NC_051209.1, read as the reverse complement.
GAGGTTGCTCACTACTCTATGAATTGTTTAGTAAAAACCTTTAGTCAAAGGTGTTTGGTCTGTGGTCAGAGCACCTGTTTGCATATGGCAATACTGAAGTGCCAACAAACTCTGTGGGCCAGAGGTGAAAATACTGACCTGTCCCAGGGTGTGCATGGCTTGCACCACTGAATGTAAATGGTGAATGTACATGCAAACACATTAAGTGAAGCATCAGTGTCTTCTCTTTGTATTAAAGGGTATTAAGTCTGAGCAACCACTTGCATGACAACTTTCCTGTTCTCAGCCCTCTAAGGAAAACATCCATAGGGTATGGCCTAGAGAGAAGCATGTTAGTTGCTCGACCTCCTGCATGTTAAAGAAGCTCCATAGCTTTCATAGTTACCTCTCTTTAGCCTTCAGTGTCGCTCTTTAGCCAAGAGAAACCTGATGCTTGCTCAGTCAGGGCATCATTATGGGAGGAAAGGGCTCCCCACCCTGCCCATCACTTGATCAGGTGCTCAACATGTGCTGTGCTCCATGCCAGCATGTTGCACATCCTCTCCCACTGTCTTTGGAGATGGCAGCTCTGTGCTAATTAAACAGATGTGCCAATTAGCTACATATAGTCTGTGAGTCAGAGCAGCAGATTACAGAGTCTGTTTTGGAGTCTAGCTCCAGTGTGGATCATTTACTGTCAGAAGTGGCTTTCTTTTTTGGCCCATTTATTTTGCCTTGACTTGTCTCAGATGCACAAGTCTTTCAGAGAAATGCAAAAGAAAGTAGCTCCTTTTTGATGCCGAAAAACCTTGGAATGAAGAGAACTGCTAAGAGACTTTTTTATACTTTTGATATGGAGAAATAGTGTGAAATGGGGACAATGGACATCGATTGTGATTGTATATGTCTGCTCAAGGAATGTGGGTATGGTGACTGGTCATGGGTGTGGTGTCTGGTCACATAGCCACACAGCTTTGAGGAGACACCTACCCTTCTTCCTCTAACAAAGGGGCTATTTATAAAAAGGATGAGAAAAGGATGAGAGCCATTCCAATGTTATCTAGAGGGAGGGAGTGCTAAGTCTTCTTGCTGGAGAAGATCAGATGGTCACAAGGACATGAATCACCTACAGACCTGCAAGACCACCACATTCCAGGCAAAGGGCTGATAAGCTAATTAACATACGAAGCGAGAGTAAGAGGGTTTAAGTAACGAATATGTACAGGTGTTAATTGAATATTCATTTGTTTTATTGTATAAATGTGAGATGGTTCGTCACTTTGGTCATGCACGCTTGTGGTGGAGCGATCCCCCGTGCATCTGCACGCAATAAACATACCTACTTTATAACTTTCGAGTTATAGAGTTTAATTCCGCACGTCCATTTGGCGAGCCAGGCAGGAGGATTTCTGCTCGGCTGAGGGACCAGCTGCGGAGCGGACGCTCCTAGGCGCGCCCCGGGAGATTTCCTCGGAGGAGCCTCCTCTTCTCAGCTGTTCACCCGGGAGCAGAAGAGAAACCCCTGGATCCACGGATAAAACGGTATGTTTAGTAACGGGGCAGCTGGTGAGACGCACGGAGACGTCCGGCGCGCAGTGTAGTCCCCAGGAGGAAAGGTACCTTGGGAGGGGGTTTGCTGACCAAGGGGTGGCCGCTAGCGATCTTGAGGGCAGATCGAGCAAACCCGAGGTTACTGCCATTCCTAAAAGCCCGGAGGCCTCGTGACGGAAAGCGGGGGGTGGGACGGAATAAGGCGGAATCTCACAGTAACAAGAGGGACCTCATAGCAAAAGTAAAAGGGAAACTTTTGTGTCGGAAAAAAAAAAAAAAAGAAAAAAAAAGAAAAAAGGGGGAAGCTAAAAACTTCCTTTAGGTTGTCTTAAGAATTGGGGAATTCCTAGAATGTAACAACTGAAATAGCGCTCTGTGTCTTGTTTGTTCTATGTGTTGTCTTGTTACATGTTCAAAACTTGGAGTTATGAAATGTATGTTGAAAAATAATAATATTCTGGTAATTCTAGGCAAATAGCGGAAAACTTAACACTCTGCTTAAGACCAGGAAAATGTAGAATCTGTTTTTTTGTCAATTGTTCATTGAAATGCATACTTTGTGAACTGTTAGTGTTCCTAAAAGTTGTACATAAGTGCACGGTACCGTATAACATACTACTTGTGTGACTGCAGGCTGCCCGGAGAGTGTGAAGTGTGTGAGTGTCACTGCGAAGCGAGTGGGGAGTCCCGATATGCGTGTCCGTGTTCCCCGCAAGGCGCCGGCCCGAGAGGGACGGAGCGATTGAAAAATCAATTTATGAAGTGTTGGAATGCATAATTAGAAATTAGAGCGGGAGACTGTGGACAAAACATTAGAGCTAACATCATTTGGAAAAAACACAAATTAACCTCTGCCCTTAGTGTCCTAGGTGCTGTCTGTATACTCGAACAAAGGGTGGCAAGTGTCTAAGATATATTATCTCCTTTCAAAAAAAAAAAAGAGACCAAGAAATAAGGCTAAATAACTAATACATTGTAGACAAATATATCAGACTTATTAGGAAGATGGGGGGCAAACCGAGCCAAGAAATAAATACCAAAATACCCCTGGGATGTATTTTGAAGCATTGGAAAGAATTTGGTGGAATTCCCGGAGGAAATTTGAACAAAAAAGACATTTTTAAAATATTGTCAGAATTGGTGGCCTTTGTATACGTTAGGTGATGGTGAAAGATGGCCACCTGAAGGAAGTCTTATATTACAACACAGTTTTACAGCTTATATTGTTTCTTTGTAGAGAACAAAAGTGGGATGAAATAATGTGTGCAGATATGTTTGTGTAGCAGAAAGAGTGCGGGATTAACATCACCTAATCTTTGATTACGGCTCTAGAAAAGGATAGGGGAAAAAAACCTGAGACCTAAACTAGAAGGATGTTCTTGTTGAAATTTTTGTGTTAAAAAGCTCAGGTTGTGGTTCCTTCTGTGGAGCAACCAGAACAAAACACGTTGTAAGATAAAAATGTGTACTAATGTATGTAAAACCTGAGGCGGGGGGGGGCGGGGGGGGTGTGTGTGTGGAGAATCAAAGACCTTGTGAAAGTGTTAAAGTATTGGGGTGAGTTTGTACAAACCCCCGTACCCCCTCCAAGGTGCGACTGAGTCATGCTGGGATGCATGGCAGGATGTTTTCTGTTTGCCTGCAAAGGCATGATATGTAAGAACACAGACTTAAAGCAACAAGGAGCAGATTTGCATTCAGGGTAAGAAAGAGTTAAAACAGAAGTGCCGTTGCAGAGGCAGGCTTGTGTAACCTGCAGAGCAGGAAGAGCATCTCCTGCCCCGAATCCTTCTGACGGTGAGGAGGATTCGGGGCTTGCTATTGCTGACAATTGAGCAGAAGGACCTGACAGTGTCACCCCAATTGCTGCAGCATTTGCAGTACAACAGGACCGGTGACGGCCCCTTTAGGGTAGGCAATGGGTCTGAGGAGAATAAAGGTGAATCTTTGATGGGAAATTTAGATGTTTGAAAGTTGGTTGTGAAAGACTTGTCAGGATGATCTAATAGGACTAGATAAAGGTTTGAGTTACTAAGTAAGCGTGATATAGAAAAGTTGATAGAAGGAACAGGGAACGTGTACAGAAGGTAAGAGAAGAAGAGCTGGGTCGTGCTAAACTGGTAGAGGAGATGAGGCAGAGACAGGAGGAATGTCAGGCAGAAGTGAAAGAGTGAATCCCTCTCCTATGGGATTGGATCACTGTGCATATTGTAGGGAAAGTGGGCACTGGAAGCGAGATCGCCCTAAGCTAAAGAACCAGCAAGGGGTTCTGGTGAACTAGGGACTAGGAAAAATGAGGTGGAATTTTAGTGAATACAAAAACAACTTATTTGATGTTAAACTTCAGTTAAAAAAAAAAATTAATAATTTGTTACAGTTGTGGGAGCTGCTGGCCACCAGGAAAACGTCCTGAAACCTTTAAAGTACAAACTAAGAAAATAAATAAGAATGCCAAAATTCACCAAAATCTTTGTTGGGATGAGATTTATTAGAACATCTAGACGTTTAAAGAAGGAGAAATGAAACTAAAAGTTAAAAACGATCAAGTAATTGAAATATTGAGCTTATCTGTAATTCAACAGAAAAGAGGAAAAGAGGACCTCCCTGAAGTAAAAGAAATTTTTAACCAGGTGTATCTGAAAATAAATTCCAGGAAAGGTGAAAAATGCTTTACCTGTTACAGTAAAAATGATAAGGGGGAGGCTTGCCCAGTTCAGATAAAACAATATCCCTTGGTCAGCAAGGCTGTGGGGGATATTGGCAGAAAAACTGAAATAAAATACACTCTGTAGTAGTTCTACTAATGTAAATCTGTGTGTTTTGCCATGACAGTGACTTCTTATGGGATGTGCAGATGAAACTCTGCATTGACAACGAAGTACAAGGAATAAGGTTGGTCAGGTGCCTCCTACCATAGTCAAGGGCAAGACTGGGTTGGCCTCTGTGTTTGCCACCAAGAAGAATCTTGAGCTCCGCTGTTGGCTGCAACCCAGTAGGCACTGAGCAGTGGGAACATATGCCATGCCAGACCTTGATGTGAGGAATGGCCCCCTCTGTTATAAGAGGGTCATCCAGGAAGAAAGAACATAAGATAGCCCATTGAGGCACTGATTTGGAAATTGGAAACCGCCTGGCCGACCATGAGGCCAGACGAGTAACAGAGGAGGTAGTGTTACCGAAATCTCGGAATGAAGAACTTATCAACACCAATGTGATGTAGATAAGCAGACACTTCTTTATTGACGGCCGGGTGCGTGAGCGAGTCCTCTCACGATCAACGCACACCACGTCTCAAAATCAGACACCATATATAGAACTTATTCATACACATTCATTAAATATTCATGCATAATCATAATATTTCCCGTAAATCATTAACATACTCTCCTCCTATATCCGATTCTGCGCAGTAAAGCTTAGAAAGGTCTAGAAATGGGTCTGGGGTACGATTTGGGTAGGTGGTATATGAGTCGGTGGTCGTGATCTCCCCCTGCCGGAATTACCTTTTACTAAAGTTCACGATTTCTTGGCAGGTAACTACAAGCTGTTCCAGTCGACTCTCCCCGGTTTCCATTAATCCTATATTCTGACATTTCAATACACTTCTACATACAGAAGACTGGTCAAATACAAAGAAACCTTTCAAACCCTAAAGTTATTACCTAAGTTTTAACAATGGTTCTAGCCCCTTCTTCTAGCCTTGGTACAGGATGTACAGAAGATCTCGTAACAGCTTTTACTATACAACTATAAGTTTCATTAAAATATATTTCTTATCCTTCTATATTTCTATTCTGTAAAATAATTTTATAAAATCAATTAATCAATCAAATAAAGTCAATCAATCTTAACTTACTAACAAATCGATAACGGTAGGAAAGGAGGAAATATCCTTAATACCAGACGATAAAATCCAAACTGTAAGTACAGATCAGGAGCCAAACTATTCTATAGAAAACTTAAAGGTAATTCAGGACATGAATGATAAAATAAAAATAAATAAGTGGACTTATTTGAGGGATGGTCGTATAGTGGTACCATCCAATTTAATATGGACCACAGCCCTAACAGAACATAATAAGACGCATTGGGGAGCTGATACTTTATATAAAAGTCTAAATCAGAAATTGATAGGGTGAAACTTGTAAACTGTAACAAAACAGGTGACTCAGCAATGTGAAATATGTTTACTCAATAATCCCAATACAGCAAATAAAATAAAACTAGGGAACATTAGTAGAGGAAATTATCCAGGACAACAGTGGCAAGCTGATTTTCCGAACTCCCAAGAAAAGGGGGGTACCGATATTTATTAGTTATGTCTGATATGTTTTCAGGTTGGCCAAAAACCTTTCCTTGTCGAACAAGTAAAGCAAGAGAGGTAACGAAGGGATTGTTAAATGAAATTATCCCGCGCTTTGGGGTTCCAGCAACAATCTCTTCCAATAGTGACTCACACTTTTGTGCCAAAATAGTACAACAAGTGAGTACGGTATTGGGAATAGATTGGCAATTACATACTCCTTATTACTTCAATGTTCTGTTTGGTGCTGTCGAAGAATGATCAGAGAGCATAATGATAGCTTTTAGAACAGGGGGGATTGAATAATGAGCTACGTACAATGAGTGATGAATGGTATACTACTTTTTTTAGAAAATGATGTGCTTATATATAATTATCCAAAGTTGGGAGGTGTTCAAGGACCCTTATTGTCAACATGATGAATACACCAAGACCCTTAGTGTCAGCACCACGGATCTACTAGACACAAGGTCCTTGGATTCGTTATCTTTATAAGGGCCATCTGGTCCTAAGTTTCTGTTGTGTATATAACGCTACCTAAACAAGGAATTTGAATCATGCTCATTAGTCTATCGAGGAACAGAGTCTGCGCAGAAACAAGAAGGTAAAAAAGGTTCACTGGAGGAAGACTCCTGATCTTCATCCTGAAGACCACCAGACGACCACTCCTCAAGGACACTGCGCAGGAGCGAAATATGTAAATGAATTCCCGGACTTGTAATGAATATGTAAATGATTTCCTGATGGAAACCATAATTGGTGGGATACTCTCTTTGGCTGGTCACCTTCTGCAACAGGAATTCTTAACGCTATGGTACACCCCATTGTGATCTTATTGATCAGTTTAGGAATTTCCTTAATACTAACCATTATGTTATATTTATGGGTTTGGAGAATGTTTAAAAGGGTAACACTTATGTATGATGCTTTATATCATTCGGGAAGACTGCTTAAGTAAAAGAATTTACTTAGTTTGATAGAAAAGGGGGGATTGATATGGAGAAATGGTGTGAAATGGGGACAATGGACACCGACTGTGATTGTATATGACTGCTCAAGGAATGTGGGTATGGTGACTGGTCATGGGTGTGGTGTCTGGTCACATAGCCACACAGCTTTGAGGAGACACCTACCCTTCTTCCTCTAACAAAGGGGCTATTTATAAAAAGGATGAGAGCCATTCCAATGTTATCTAGAGGGAGGGAGTGCTAAGTCTTCTTGCTGGAGAAGATCAGATGGTCACAAGGACATGAATCACCTACAGACCTGCAAGACCACCACATTCCAGGCAAAGGGCTGATAAGCTAATTAACATACAAAGCGAGAGTAAGAGGGTTTAGGTAACGAATATGTATAGGCGTTAATTGAATATTCATTTGTTTTATTGTATAAATGTGACATGGTTCGTCACTTTGGTCATGCACGCTTGTGGTGGAGCGATCCCCGTGCATCTGCGCACAATAAACATACCTACTTTATAACTTTCGAGTTATAGAGTCTAATTCCGTACGTCAATAAGACATGTTCTCTAGTGGAGCAGCAGGTCACTGTTTCCTCCTGGACTGTGGGAACTTCATTCTGCTCCTCCTCAACCCTGTCTTCCAGCTCAGGAGGCTGAGTACCCTGAGGATAACTAGTCTTGCTATGAAAACTGAGGCAAAGAAAGCATTAAGTACCTCAGCCTTTTCCTAATCCTTTGTTGCAATGTTCCCCCTCCCATCTAATAAAGGATGTAGATTATTAGAGTCATGGAAGTCAACAGTGGTAATTAGATAAACCCTGTGTTTTCTGTGTGGTAGCCCTAGAATTGGCTGATTTGTCTGGTGCCCTTTGAACTGAAGGTTGAATGCTATGTTCTTTTGGGGCCTTGCAATAAAATGCAAAGAGATTTGAAGTGGAAAGTACACAAAGAATAAAGCCTCTGGATGAAAATGTCTCTGGATGTGGCAAGATGTTACTTAGTGAAGTAAAAGCACTGTGAGATCAGAACTGAAGAGAAAACTAATGCCATCATATTTCAGGCATTTTAATTGAAAAAAAATTAAAGTTGTTAGACATTAATTTCTATATGCAGTACAATAAACTTTTCAATTATAAAACGCATAAAAATGACCCTTAACAGTGTTACAACCAGTCACTTTATTTTGAGCAGGTAGCCCTATACCAACAATTTGGCACACTTGGAGCAGCGTCAACTAACTAGCAAAGGGCCCACAGCTAGACAAAGCTATGTAGCAACAACCTCTCACTGGGGTTTGGAAATGGGAAGGACTGCAGCTGTCATCTCTAGCCAGGACAAGGAAACCTGCACGTGGACCAGGCAGTGGGGGTCTCACAGCTCTGTTCAGCACCATTTTCTCAGCTCAGATAAATCAGCAAATAGTTTCTCCATAGACTAAGAATAAAGTCCTGACCTTGGTGAAATCAATACCAAAACCTCTGTTAACTGTGCTTGTGTAGCCATGTGTATGGGTTAATACCTAGGTTCTGGTAATCAATAGCTTCATTGTGCTGGCCTGGTTACTTTTTATAATAATGCATGCCTTTACTAATGACTATGCCCTTGAAGAATAACTAAAAGACTGATAAGAGGGGAACACCTTGCCCCAGAAGGTGCCAACAGCCCATCGATTGCAACAAAGACAACAAGTCAGCAGAATGAGACTGAAACTAGGGGAAAGGTAAAGGCAGCAGGGGGAGATCACAACTACCAACTCAATTTAAGACTGGAAAGACTTGCCCCCCTCCCCACTTGCAAGGAGTATGCATGCTAATCTACATGGCAAGTGAGGCTAATTTGAATATAACTAACAATTGAGTGTGAATTTAGGTAGATTTTGCTAATCATGTAACAAGAGAAATACAATGTAGGTCTTTTGTGTGGTGTGCTAGCTTTGTGGATTTATCACCTAGCACTCATCTCTGTGCAGATAGGAAAAAAACAAGTAACTCCACTCTGTATGTAAAATTGGCTTATTGCACACCAGATATTGGACCCTGCTTGTGGGACAATAGTTTCTGGTGACCCAGATGGTATGGGCATTTAAGCCTTGCCTGGATTGTCCTGTTGCTCTGAATGGGAGACGGACTCCAGTATGCGCTGACCTCTTGATCAGGGGAACCACTGGTGCCTCTCTGCAGATGGACAACAGGCAACTCAATGGTACAATTCCAATATGAGATTTTTAAAAAGGAGGCAAGGGAATACAGAGGTAAGGAGCTGCTCTTTTGTTTCTTAAATGGCTTGGAATTGCTCTGCATAAGACGTGCCAAGAAAGGCCTGCAGCAGGAGCTTAAAAGGAATCCTATTCTGACAGGGGGTTGAAAACATGTAAGTATTTTCTGGGAAATTATAGTACATGTAATATGGGTGTGGCTGCCTCATACCAAAAAATTGGCAAAAGAAAACCCTTTAGACTTCATTTTGTAAGTTTAGAAGGCAGGCATTTTTTATTGCAGTGCTGGGAGCACAAAGATTGGCATATCAAATCATGCACACCTATCTGACCAGTGTTCCTCAATTTAAACATACATATTCATCATATTTCCCTAAAATCTAACACATAACTAATTCCCCAAAATTATTTACATATGCATAAGGCACTTGCATATGTGTGCTTTGCTCCTGGGTGTCTTTCTTAGGGTCTTTTGAGACCCCTGGTGGTCTACAAGTTGGTGAACTTCAGCTGAACTTTCTTGGGAACATGCACACTACTTGTTCTTATATAACTTCATTTGTTCTCTGTCCTATATGGTTTTGACTGCAATGCTCTGTTACTCCTCTTATCTATTGTTATATCCCAGGTGTCTCAGAAAGCTTGCTACATCTTAGTGAGCTTATTCAACAGTTTGAGTTAATCATTGCTTTAGTTTCAGCCTCTATTAGTGATTCTTTATAACTTAATTATATCACCTCTACCAAAGTACTCCTGTGTACTCCCTTAGGACGCATCCTGAAGAACTGGAAAAGGTTCGGGGGAGATCACCTAAAGAAAGATAAAATAAAAGCTTATTGTGCCCAGTGGTAGCCAATGTATGAACTGCACGATGGAGAAAAAATGGCCAGAGAACGGATAATCGAATTATAACACTATTTTGCAGTTAATGATGTTTTGCAGTAAACATACCTACTTTATAACTTTCGAGTTATAGAGTCTAATTCCGCATGTCACTTTTAGCAGCAAGGTATTTATTATCTGCACAGGGGAGGAGGTAGTTCGCACCACAGAAACTCGCTCCCAAGCACAGGTGCGAAACAGGCTAATTTATACATTTGACATGCATGACTGCAACATCTTTTCATACATTATTCATGTAATTTCAACATCTCATTGCATATTAATGATAGACAGACTCTAGGTGGAGCCTGGGTGAGGAGATTGAGACACAGACTCTGAAATCTGACTAGAAGACCCTTTATTAGTCAAAAATCCATGCTTATATATCCTTGTTCGTTGTTCACACACAACATAGTAAAATATCATTTGTTAATCAATACTGTTCACACACTTCTTGGCTACATATAATTGATTAATTACTAAGCTACAAACACACTGAACTTCTTGCATATTTTTTTCTCTCTTCTTTCTTATGTCTGTGAGTTTCATGTTCTCAGCCAGCTGCTGACATGGCATCACGCATCTGCTCCGGCCTCGCTTCATATCCTGTTATTTTTCTGGGCGTTCAGCCAACCTTATCTTACTTTCTTTCTTCTTTAGCCTTCAAGGTCCTTCACAGGCATTGTGGCCTCTAGCACCTGCCATAAAGGTCTCTACACCTGGGCGGAGTTCAGGTGGAGTCTTCTCTTGGCATCAATTTTGAGAGGGTCATTCCGGCCTTCAGCACTGCTCAGGTGGTCTTCCTCAGGGTTGAACTTTTCAACTTTCTTTCATAAGTGGCTCTGCCAGAATCTTGTACATAAATCTTGGCTTGCTACCATTTTCTTCTACTGATGTGTCTAACTTTACCTAATTTATGATTTCTAGTACGTGGTACAGCAATTTCCAACAATGGCTTAGGCTTGGGTACATTGAGGAAGAACAGAGCGATTCAGCACTACATGCTATGGTTCCTCAGTAACAAGAGTTGAGCAATTTTGCAAGGCAGAATGGGGCTTTTACAGACCTGATACTCTTCTCAGGTGGAACTTTAGGGGTTTAGGCCTTATTCCTTTTCATTACTCCATTGCTACTGATTTAAAAGTGGCTTTTTTGAAACACTTGTGCTCCCTTCTCCCTCAGGTAAGTACTGAGCTCTCCAAGGCACACAATGTCAGCCAAGAGCAGACTACATTTGTTTATACCACTCCCACAACCAAGTCAAACAACTTGCTTCTCATTTAAATTGTGCAGAAGTCTGAGCTGTAAGCTGCATGAGTGGCAAAAACCCCCATGGCCCTTAGCATCTTCAAAAAGAAATTGAATTAAGGTTCTTTTATCTCTTGCGGGTGTTCAGTAATATTTTCATCAGGTAGTAGCTAAATTGAAAAGAAATATATTTTGGGGAATGAAAAAATGAAATATTAATGTTTGCTAGTGTCATCTCATCAGGTTAAGTCACTAGATAGATGATACACTGGGATGACATTATGCTAATGATACTGAGACTGTCTGCAATGGTGGATAAAGGGAGTTCAGATTATGGTCTCTGTGGAGGGAGAGAATTGACATAGAAAGTAAAAAGGATGTAAATGCACATATAGATAACACTGTGAACTGATATGTTTTCTATTTCCAAATGTTTCAGACAAAGAAAAACTCACAGTAAGAATTCCTGGTGTGGCAAGAGTCATATTTTCTTGTTATCTGGCTAATGAAGAAAGACTCTTTATTCCTACAAGAAAAGTGTTTTATTTTGTCCTCTCATTATTTTTAAGAAATAAGAATGAGATTGTGTTTATCAGCAGTATATACCTTCCCAACCAAGAGTTTTACTAATGTTTTTATGTGTGCCCTTGTTTTTCACACTGTTCTCTTTTTGTCTGATAGCTTTATTTGTGAGACAGCATGTAGGGATCCACAGGGTGGGCTGTAAATACTTGTGGGAGAGCTGATCTGATGGTTGGACTTCTCTCACCCTCTTCACTGGGAGGAATGTCTTTCTGTGCAGTTCCAAGAATCATTCAGAGAAGCTTATTTTTCAAAGATGTTTCATTTACTGTCTAACATTTGGGTAGATCTCAAATTTGGCATTACAGAAGAAAATCCACTGTATTTTTGTTCTGCACAGTTTATATGTAGCTAATGGACCCACTTCTCTTGGGAAGGTCGTTAAATGGCAAATCACTCACAGGTAAGCTGTCAGTAGAGAGCTTCACTTCTGTTCATCTACAGTGAAACTGTGGGTCTTTCCTACTGTTGTGGTTTAACCCCAACCTCTCACTCCCGCTGCGTCAGGATAGGGTGTGGCATATGAAGGCGTGGACTCAGGTTGTGGTGCAACCAGAGACACTTTATTGTGCAAAGAAGGTCATATTTATATCTCTGAGCCCGGATACAAATTCCAGCTGTATGTTCCACCAGGCTCAGGGCGGAAGCTGTTCATGCAGTTACATAGCTATATGTGGTTATAAACATGCAAACACCTTTTGGCCAGATAAACATGTTTTTCTTTCTTACTTTCCTTCATAAGAGACAGCTGTTTTCTTACTTCCTGTTAGTAAGAATCAGACAGTCCCTGTCCTCTTCTCCCACAATAAGGTAGAGAATTGGAAGAGTAAAAGTAAGAAAACTTGTGGGTTGAGACAAAGAAAGTTTAATAGGTAAAGCAAAGGCTGAGCATGCAAGCAAAGCAAAACAAGAAATTTATTCACTACTTCCCATGGGCAGGCAGGTGTTCAGCCATCTCCAGGAAAGCAGGGCTCCATCATGTGTAACGGTTACTTGGGAAGACAAATGCCATAATTCCAAATGTCCCTCCCTTCTTCCCCAGCTTATATACTCAGCATGAAGTTCTATGGTATGGAATTCCCCTTTGGCTAGTTTGGGTCACCTGTCCTGGCTGTGTCCCCTCCCAATTTCCTGTGCCCCTCCAGCTCTCTGGCTGGCAGGGCCCAAGAAACTGGAAGGTCCTTGATTTAGTATAAACATTACCCAGCAACAACTAAAAATCTCAGTGTCCTATCAACATTGTTCTCCCACCAAATCCAAAACACAGCACTGCACCAGTTACTAGGAAGAAAATGAACTCTATCTCAGCTGAAACCAGGACGCCTACATTTGGAGTTCAATTTCTTACCTTTCTGCTCTCTTTGGTGTAAGACTTCTTTGCACTGATGCTTTAGCCCAGGATGTTACACTGTCACCTATAGCTGTCCAAGGGCCTTTCCACCCCGAGACAGACTGCTGTTATTGCTGCTAGCCCTCCCCATGACAGAGGGCTGATGCAAAGTTCTTCCTTTTCTTTTCTTGCTCTTTTCCCTTTATTAATTTTCCAAGGTATTTCCAATCTATTGATGTGTAGGTCTTAAAAAAGTGAATAAGTATAGCATTAGCAAGCACCTGTGCTTGGGAGCGAGTTTCTGTGGTGCGAACTACCTCCTCCCCTGTGCAGATAATAAATACCTTGCTGCTAAAAGTGACATGCGGAATTAGACTCTATAACTCGAAAGTTATAAAGTAGGTATGTTTACTGCAAAACATCATTAACTGCAAAATAGTGTTATAATTCGATTATCCGTTCTCTGGCCATTTTTTCTCCATCGTGCAGTTCATACATTGGCTACCACTGGGCACAATAAGCTTTTATTTTATCTTTCTTTAGGTGATCTCCCCCGAACCTTTTCCAGTTCTTCAGGATGCGTCCTAAGGGAGTACACAGGAGTACTTTGGTAGAGGTGATATAATTAAGTTATAAAGAATCACTAATAGAGGCTGAAACTAAAGCAATGATTAACTCAAACTGTTGAATAAGCTCACTAAGATGTAGCAAGCTTTCTGAGACACCTGGGATATAACAATAGATAAGAGGAGTAACAGAGCATTGCAGTCAAAACCATATAGGACAGAGAACAAATGAAGTTATATAAGAACAAGTAGTGTGCATGTTCCCCAAGAAAGTTCAGCTGAAGTTCACCAACTTGTAGACCACCAGGGGTCTCAAAAGACCCTAAGAAAGACACCCAGGAGCAAAGCACACATATGCAAGTGCCTTATGCATATGTAAATAATTTTGGGGAATTAGTTATGTGTTAGATTTTAGGGAAATATGATGAATATGTATGTTTAAATTGAGGAACACTGGTCAGATAGGTGTGCATGATTTGATATGCCAATCTTTGTGCTCCCAGCACTGCAATAAAAAATGCCTGCCTTCTAAACTTACAAAATGAAGTCTAAAGGGTTTTCTTTTTGCCAATTTTTTGGTATGAGGCAGCCACACCCATATTACATGTACTATAATTTCCCAGAAAATACTTACATGTTTTCAACCCCCTGTCAGAATAGGATTCCTTTTAAGCTCCTGCTGCAGGCCTTTCTTGGCACGTCTTATGCAGAGCAATTCCAAGCCATTTAAGAAACAAAAGAGCAGCTCCTTACCTCTGTATTCCCTTGCCTCCTTTTTTAAAAATCTCATATTGGAATTGTACCATTGAGTTGCCTGTTGTCCATCTGCAGAGAGGCACCAGTGGTTCCCCTGATCAAGAGGTCAGCGCATACTGGAGTCCGTCTCCCATTCAGAGCAACAGGACAATCCAGGCAAGGCTTAAATGCCCATACCATCTGGGTCACCAGAAACTATTGTCCCACAAGCAGGGTCCAATATCTGGTGTGCAATAAGCCAATTTTACATACAGAGTGGAGTTACTTGTTTTTTTCCTATCTGCACAGAGATGAGTGCTAGGTGATAAATCCACAAAGCTAGCACACCACACAAAAGACCTACATTGTATTTCTCTTGTTACATGATTAGCAAAATCTACCTAAATTCACACTCAATTGTTAGTTATATTCAAATTAGCCTCACTTGCCATGTAGATTAGCATGCATACTCCTTGCAAGTGGGGAGGGGGGCAAGTCTTTCCAGTCTTAAATTGAGTTGGTAGTTGTGATCTCCCCCTGCTGCCTTTACCTTTCCCCTAGTTTCAGTCTCATTCTGCTGACTTGTTGTCTTTGTTGCAATCGATGGGCTGTTGGCACCTTCTGGGGCAAGGTGTTCCCCTCTTATCAGTCTTTTAGTTATTCTTCAAGGGCATAGTCATTAGTAAAGGCATGCATTATTTATAAAAAGTAACCAGGCCAGCACAATGAAGCTATTGATTACCAGAACCTAGGTATTAACCCATACACATGGCTACACAAGCACAGTTAACAGAGGTTTTGGTATTGATTTCACCAAGGTCAGGACTTTATTCTTAGTCTATGGAGAAACTATTTGCTGATTTATCTGAGCTGAGAAAATGGTGCTGAACAGAGCTGTGAGACCCCCACTGCCTGGTCCACGTGCAGGTTTCCTTGTCCTGGCTAGAGATGACAGCTGCAGTCCTTCCCATTTCCAAACCCCAGTGAGAGGTTGTTGCTACATAGCTTTGTCTAGCTGTGGGCCCTTTGCTAGTTAGTTGACGCTGCTCCAAGTGTGCCAAATTGTTGGTATAGGGCTACCTGCTCAAAATAAAGTGACTGGTTGTAACACTGTTAAGGGTCATTTTTATGCGTTTTATAATTGAAAAGTTTATTGTACTGCATATAGAAATTAATGTCTAACAACTTTAATTTTTTTTCAATTAAAATGCCTGAAATATGATGGCATTAGTTTTCTCTTCAGTTCTGATCTCACAGTGCTTTTACTTCACTAAGTAACATCTTGCCACATCCAGAGACATTTTCATCCAGAGGCTTTATTCTTTGTGTACTTTCCACTTCAAATCTCTTTGCATTTTATTGCAAGGCCCCAAAAGAACATAGCATTCAACCTTCAGTTCAAAGGGCACCAGACAAATCAGCCAATTCTAGGGCTACCACACAGAAAACACAGGGTTTATCTAATTACACTGTTGACTTCCATGACTCTAATAATCTACATCCTTTATTAGATGGGAGGGGGAACATTGCAACAAAGGATTAGGAAAAGGCTGAGGTACTTAATGCTTTCTTTGCCTCAGTTTTTCATAGCAAGACTAGTTATCCTCAGGGTACTCAGCCTCCTGAGCTGGAAGACAGGGTTGAGGAGGAGCAGAATGAAGTTCCCACAGTCCAGGAGGAAACAGTGACCTGCTGCTCCACTAGAGAACATGTCTTATTGACGTACGGAATTAGACTCTATAACTCGAAAGTTATAAAGTAGGTATGTTTATTGTGCGCAGATGCACGGGGGATCGCTCCACCACAAGCGTGCATGACCAAAGTGACGAACCATGTCACATTTATACAATAAAACAAATGAATATTCAATTAACGCCTATACATATTCGTTACCTAAACCCTCTTACTCTCGCTTTGTATGTTAATTAGCTTATCAGCCCTTTGCCTGGAATGTGGTGGTCTTGCAGGTCTGTAGGTGATTCATGTCCTTGTGACCATCTGATCTTCTCCAGCAAGAAGACTTAGCACTCCCTCCCTCTAGATAACATTGGAATGGCTCTCATCCTTTTTATAAATAGCCCCTTTGTTAGAGGAAGAAGGGTAGGTGTCTCCTCAAAGCTGTGTGGCTATGTGACCAGACACCACACCCATGACCAGTCACCATACCCACATTCCTTGAGCAGTCATATACAATCACAGTCGGTGTCCATTGTCCCCATTTCACACCATTTCTCCATATCAATCCCCCCTTTTCTATCAAACTAAGTAAATTCTTTTACTTAAGCAGTCTTCCCGAATGATATAAAGCATCATACATAAGTGTTACCCTTTTAAACATTCTCCAAACCCATAAATATAACATAATGGTTAGTATTAAGGAAATTCCTAAACTGATCAATAAGATCACAATGGGGTGTACCATAGCGTTAAGAATTCCTGTTGCAGAAGGTGACCAGCCAAAGAGAGTATCCCACCAATTATGGTTTCCATCAGGAAATCATTTACATATTCATACAAGTCCGGGAATTCATTTACATATTTCGCTCCTGCGCAGTGTCCTTGAGGAGTGGTCGTCTGGTGGTCTTCAGGATGAAGATCAGGAGTCTTCCTCCAGTGAACCTTTTTTACCTTCTTGTTTCTGCGCAGACTCTGTTCCTCGATAGACTAATGAGCATGATTCAAATTCCTTGTTTAGGTAGCGTTATATACACAACAGAAACTTAGGACCAGATGGCCCTTATAAAGATAACGAATCCAAGGACCTTGTGTCTAGTACATCCGTGGTGCTGACACTAAGGGTCTTGGTGTATTCATCATGTTGACAATAAGGGCCCTTGAACACCTTTCAACTTTGGATAATTATATATAAGCACATTATTTTCTAAAAAAGTAGTATACCATTCATCACTCATTGTACGTAGCTCATTATTCAATCCCCCCTGTTCTAAAAACTATCATTATGCTCTCTGATCATTGTTCGACAGCATCAAACAGAACACTGAAGTAATAAGGAGTATGTAATTGCCAATCTATTCCCAATACCGTACTCACTTGTTGTACTATTTTGGCACAAAAGTGTGAGTCACTATTGGAAGAGATTGTTGCTGGAACCCCAAAGCGCGGGATAATTTCATTTAACAATCCCTTCGTTACCTCTCTTGCTTTACTTGTTCGACAAGGAAAGGTTTTTGGCCAACCTGAAAACATATCAGACATAACTAATAAATATCGGTACCCCCCTTTTCTTGGGAGTTCGGAAAATCAGCTTGCCACTGTTGTCCTGGATAATTTCCTCTACTAATGTTCCCTAGTTTTATTTTATTTGCTGTATTGGGATTATTGAGTAAACATATTTCACATTGCTGAGTCACCTGTTTTGTTACAGTTTACAAGTTTCACCCTATCAATTTCTGATTTAGACTTTTATATAAAGTATCAGCTCCCCAATGCGTCTTATTATGTTCTGTTAGGGCTGTGGTCCATATTAAATTGGATGGTACCACTATACGACCATCCCTCAAATAAGTCCACTTATTTATTTTATTTTATCATTCATGTCCTGAATTACCTTTAAGTTTTTCTATAGAATAGTTTGGCTCCTGATCTGTACTTACAGTTTGGATTTTATCGTCTGGTATTAAGGATATTTCCTCCTTTCCTACCGTTATCGATTTGTTAGTAAGTTAAGATTGATTGACTTTATTTGATTGATTAATTGATTTTATAAAATTATTTTACAGAATAGAAATATAGAAGGATAAGAATATATTTTAATGAAACTTATAGTTGTATAGTAAAAGCTGTTACGAGATCTTCTGTACATCCTGTACCAAGGCTAGAAGAAGGGGCTAGAACCATTGTTAAAACTTAGGTAATAACTTTAGGGTTTGAAAGGTTTCTTTGTATTTGACCAGTCTTCTGTATGTAGAAGTGTATTGAAATGTCAGAATATAGGATTAATGGAAACCGGGGAGAGTCGACTGGAACAGCTTGTAGTTACCTGCCAAGAAATCGTGAACTTTAGTAAAAGGTAATTCCGGCAGGGGGAGATCGCGACCACCGACTCATATACCACCTACCCAAATCGTACCCCAGACCCATTTCTAGACCTTTCTAAGCTTTACTGCGCAGAATCGGATATAGGAGGAGAGTATGTTAATGATTTACGGGAAATATTATGATTATGCATGAATATTTAATGAATGTGTATGAATAAGTTCTATATATGGTGTCTGATTTTGAGACGTGGTGTGCGTTGATCGTGAGAGGACTCGCTCACGCACCCGGCCGTCAATAAAGAAGTGTCTGCTTATCTACATCACATTGGTGTTGATAAGTTCTTCATTCCGAGATTTCGGTAACACTACCTCCTCTGTTACTCGTCTGGCCTCATGGTCGGCCAGGCGGTTTCCAATTTCCAAATCAGTGCCTCAATGGGCTATCTTATGTTCTTTCTTCCTGG
Organism: Falco rusticolus; assembly: GCF_015220075.1. Taxonomy (NCBI): domain Eukaryota; kingdom Metazoa; phylum Chordata; class Aves; order Falconiformes; family Falconidae; genus Falco; species Falco rusticolus. Next base: position 19,754,926 of record NC_051209.1, on the reverse strand, counting down.
ATGACCCTCTTATAACAGAGGGGGCCATTCCTCACATCAAGGTCTGGCATGGCATATGTTCCCACTGCTCAGTGCCTACTGGGTTGCAGCCAACAGCGGAGCTCAAGATTCTTCTTGGTGGCAAACACAGAGGCCAACCCAGTCTTGCCCTTGACTATGGTAGGAGGCACCTGACCAACCTTATTCCTTGTACTTCGTTGTCAATGCAGAGTTTCATCTGCACATCCCATAAGAAGTCACTGTCATGGCAAAACACACAGATTTACATTAGTAGAACTACTACAGAGTGTATTTTATTTCAGTTTTTTCTGCCAATATCCCCCACAGCCTTGCTGACCAAGGGATATTGTTTTATCTGAACTGGGCAAGCCTCCCCCTTATCATTTTTACTGTAACAGGTAAAGCATTTTTCACCTTTCCTGGAATTTATTTTCAGGTACACCTGGTTAAAATTTCTTTTACTTCAGGGAGGTCCTCTTTTCCTCTTTTCTGTTGAATTACAGATAAGCTCAATATTTCAATTACTTGATCGTTTTTAACTTTTAGTTTCATTTCTCCTTCTTTAAACGTCTAGATGTTCTAATAAATCTCATCCCAACAAAGATTTTGGTGAATTTTGGCATTCTTATTTATTTTCTTAGTTTGTACTTTAAAGGTTTCAGGACGTTTTCCTGGTGGCCAGCAGCTCCCACAACTGTAACAAATTATTAATTTTTTTTTTTAACTGAAGTTTAACATCAAATAAGTTGTTTTTGTATTCACTAAAATTCCACCTCATTTTTCCTAGTCCCTAGTTCACCAGAACCCCTTGCTGGTTCTTTAGCTTAGGGCGATCTCGCTTCCAGTGCCCACTTTCCCTACAATATGCACAGTGATCCAATCCCATAGGAGAGGGATTCACTCTTTCACTTCTGCCTGACATTCCTCCTGTCTCTGCCTCATCTCCTCTACCAGTTTAGCACGACCCAGCTCTTCTTCTCTTACCTTCTGTACACGTTCCCTGTTCCTTCTATCAACTTTTCTATATCACGCTTACTTAGTAACTCAAACCTTTATCTAGTCCTATTAGATCATCCTGACAAGTCTTTCACAACCAACTTTCAAACATCTAAATTTCCCATCAAAGATTCACCTTTATTCTCCTCAGACCCATTGCCTACCCTAAAGGGGCCGTCACCGGTCCTGTTGTACTGCAAATGCTGCAGCAATTGGGGTGACACTGTCAGGTCCTTCTGCTCAATTGTCAGCAATAGCAAGCCCCGAATCCTCCTCACCGTCAGAAGGATTCGGGGCAGGAGATGCTCTTCCTGCTCTGCAGGTTACACAAGCCTGCCTCTGCAACGGCACTTCTGTTTTAACTCTTTCTTACCCTGAATGCAAATCTGCTCCTTGTTGCTTTAAGTCTGTGTTCTTACATATCATGCCTTTGCCGGCAAACAGAAAACATCCTGCCATGCATCCCAGCATGACTCAGTCGCACCTTGGAGGGGGTACGGGGGTTTGTACAAACTCACCCCAATACTTTAACACTTTCACAAGGTCTTTGATTCTCCACACACACACACCCCCGCCCCCCGCCTCAGGTTTTACATACATTAGTACAAGTTTTTATCTTACAACGTGTTTTGTTCTGGTTGCTCCACAGAAGGAACCACAACCTGAGCTTTTTAACACAAAAATTTCAACAAGAACATCCTTCTAGTTTAGGTCTCAGGTTTTTTTTCCCTATCCTTTTCTAGAGCCATAATCAAAGATCAGGTGATGTTAATCCCGCACTCTTTCTGCTACACAAACATATCTGCACACATTATTTCATCCCACTTTTGTTCTCTACAAAGAAACAATATAAGCTGTAAAACTGTGTTGTAATATAAGACTTCCTTCAGGTGGCCATCTTTCACCATCACCTAACGTATACAAAGGCCACCAATTCTGACAATATTTTAAAAATGTCTTTTTTGTTCAAATTTCCTCCGGGAATTCCACCAAATTCTTTCCAATGCTTCAAAATACATCCCAGGGGTATTTTGGTATTTATTTCTTGGCTCGGTTTGCCCCCCATCTTCCTAATAAGTCTGATATATTTGTCTACAATGTATTAGTTATTTAGCCTTATTTCTTGGTCTCTTTTTTTTTTTTGAAAGGAGATAATATATCTTAGACACTTGCCACCCTTTGTTCGAGTATACAGACAGCACCTAGGACACTAAGGGCAGAGGTTAATTTGTGTTTTTTCCAAATGATGTTAGCTCTAATGTTTTGTCCACAGTCTCCCGCTCTAATTTCTAATTATGCATTCCAACACTTCATAAATTGATTTTTCAATCGCTCCGTCCCTCTCGGGCCGGCGCCTTGCGGGGAACACGGACACGCATATCGGGACTCCCCACTCGCTTCGCAGTGACACTCACACACTTCACACTCTCCGGGCAGCCTGCAGTCACACAAGTAGTATGTTATACGGTACCGTGCACTTATGTACAACTTTTAGGAACACTAACAGTTCACAAAGTATGCATTTCAATGAACAATTGACAAAAAAACAGATTCTACATTTTCCTGGTCTTAAGCAGAGTGTTAAGTTTTCCGCTATTTGCCTAGAATTACCAGAATATTATTATTTTTCAACATACATTTCATAACTCCAAGTTTTGAACATGTAACAAGACAACACATAGAACAAACAAGACACAGAGCGCTATTTCAGTTGTTACATTCTAGGAATTCCCCAATTCTTAAGACAACCTAAAGGAAGTTTTTAGCTTCCCCCTTTTTTCTTTTTTTTTTTTTCTTTTTTTTTTTTTTTTACGACACAAAAGTTTCCCTTTTACTTTGCTATGAGGTCCCTCTTGTTACTGTGAGATTCCGCCTTATTCCGTCCCACCCCCCGCTTTCCGTCACGAGGCCTCCGGGCTTTTAGGAATGGCAGTAACCTCGGGTTTGCTCGATCTGCCCTCAAGATCGCTAGCGGCCACCCCTTGGTCAGCAAACCCCCTCCCAAGGTACCTTTCCTCCTGGGGACTACACTGCGCGCCGGACGTCTCCGTGCGTCTCACCAGCTGCCCCGTTACTAAACATACCGTTTTATCCGTGGATCCAGGGGTTTCTCTTCTGCTCCCGGGTGAACAGCTGAGAAGAGGAGGCTCCTCCGAGGAAATCTCCCGGGGCGCGCCTAGGAGCGTCCGCTCCGCAGCTGGTCCCTCAGCCGAGCAGAAATCCTCCTGCCTGGCTCGCCAAATGGACGTGCGGAATTAAACTCTATAACTCGAAAGTTATAAAGTAGGTATGTTTATTGCGTGCAGATGCACGGGGGATCGCTCCACCACAAGCGTGCATGACCAAAGTGACGAACCATCTCACATTTATACAATAAAACAAATGAATATTCAATTAACACCTGTACATATTCGTTACTTAAACCCTCTTACTCTCGCTTCGTATGTTAATTAGCTTATCAGCCCTTTGCCTGGAATGTGGTGGTCTTGCAGGTCTGTAGGTGATTCATGTCCTTGTGACCATCTGATCTTCTCCAGCAAGAAGACTTAGCACTCCCTCCCTCTAGATAACATTGGAATGGCTCTCATCCTTTTCTCATCCTTTTTATAAATAGCCCCTTTGTTAGAGGAAGAAGGGTAGGTGTCTCCTCAAAGCTGTGTGGCTATGTGACCAGACACCACACCCATGACCAGTCACCATACCCACATTCCTTGAGCAGACATATACAATCACAGTCGATGTCCATTGTCCCCATTTCACACTATTTCTCCATATCATTATGAGAAGTGGCTGAGGGAACTGGGATTGTTTAGCCTGGAGTAAAGGAGGCTGAGGGGGGATCTTATTGCTCTCTACAGATACCTGAAGGAGGTTGTAGGCAGGTGGGTGGAGATCTTTTCTCACAAGTAACCAGTGACAGAACAAGAGGAAATGCTCTCAAGTTGTACCAGGGAAGGTTTGGATTAGGTATTAGGAAAATTTCTTCACTGAAAGGGTGGTCCAGCACTGGAACAGGCTTCCCAGGATCATGGTGCAGTCACCATCCCTGGAAGTGTTCAAAAAACATGTAGGTGTGGTGCTTAGGGACATGGTTTAGTGGTGGACTTGGCAGTCCTGGGTTAATGATTGGACTGATAACCTTAAATGTCTTTTCTAACCTAAATGATTCTATGAATCAGCTGGAAATCAATTGCGGTTTCTCCCTTATTTTCATAGCAGTGCATCTGAGCTGCTGGGTATCCAGTACTGTGACACTGGTGAATCGGAGGTGTGCAGTGGCATTGCCCTTGAAACCATTCCATTTGTATGTACCTCACTGCATTACCTTGTGTGTGTGTCCCTCTCTGTGTCACATTTGGTATCTAATTTGCTCCCCCACTGTAAAACCTTTGGTCAGTTTTGTAATGAGTCTCCAGTGTAGAGGGATTTTTAAAGGACCAAGGAAATATGTTACCATATGTTACCATAAAGTTGCTGCAGAGCAACTTTAAATAGTCCTGGGAACAAGCAGTGGGAGAATGAAAACAAGCTATGCACAAACAAGAAGCCAGGTGCAGAGCAAGCCTTGGGAACTGCGAAATCATCACACTCTCATTGGCACACTCTGATAAGGCACCTGCAGCATGCCTACCAGTCAGCGACATGGACCCCCACGTGGCCCAGAGACTTTTATCCAATCACCTGTGTGTAAAGTCGGGTGAGCGGTCGGTTTAAGTTATAAATATGACGTGTTTGTTTAATAAAGTGAGCACGGCATGTAGCCATATTGGTGTGATTGTCGTGACTTGGCCGACTCTCCACAGGGGACCCTCTTCGTCTGGCGTTCAAACAGGGACCCATTTATTCGCTTAAATGCGGAAGTCTGTGCGTCGGACCAGAAGGGACGTTGTCCGATTAAGGAGCTGGAGGTCGGAAGCGGGCGGAACCTGGAAGGCAAAAAGCAGAGTCCAGAGTTCAGTGTAGAGCTGCAGATCACACCCCAGCTGGTGGTAAGACCGCGTAGAGTAAATCGCAGCAGGGCTCTCTGCTAAGTTCCTCTTTGGGGGGGGGGGGGCACTAAGGAAGACCACAATGAGTGTGGTGGGGCTTCTCCGCTGATATCATTTCTGTGAGAGGGGGGAAGCTCTGAGAAGACCGCGATGGAATTAGACGTGGCAATTAAGCTGTTAACTGGCATCCTCCTTAAGAGAGGGGAGGGCGTTAAAGAGACAGAAGTGGAGACGTTCTGTCGCTGGGCACGAAAAAAGAGTAAGATCCCCGAGCCCACGTTATTGTTTAGTATTGTGGAATGGAGAGAAATGGGATATTGTCTCTGGAATAATACGGTCGAGGGAGGCAAAGAAGGAAAAGAAGCTAAAGCGTTAGGAGCTACATGGCAGTGGATAGTTAACACTCTGGAAACTATGAAGGCGGAAAAAAAAGTAGCGGCAGCAGCTATAGAAGCGTTGGGAGGACATGTGGTTGAAAAGACAATAGAGCAGAAGGGTGATTCACCTAAGCCTTCTCTCTTGGCTACACTTTTCGGAATTGGGCATGCTCGTCCTATGAAGGGTATGTCCGCCCCTGCGTGTTCAACAGTGCAGGAGCTTTTAGATAAGACAGCGGACAAACTGGAAGTTACTCCTCGGGAGCCTGCTGTAACTGAGCCAAAACCAGAAGAGGATGCTGAGCCTCCCTAGGAGGGCAGGGCAGCGAGTCCTGCTGCACCAATCGGAGCTGTGGGTGGAGCAAGACCAAAACGGAGGGTGGCTACAGCTTGTAGGTCTCATCAGGGCGGACAAAAGCGCCGTCCGACATCGTATCCTCCTCTTCCTGAAACATCATCTGACGAATTTGAGGAGGAAGGCAGGGAGAAACCTTGTAATAACGATACAGAGAAATCCTTACAGGAGGTAATAGATAAATTAAGAAACCTGGAAAAGCGAGTTGAAATGAACCTGCCTACTACAATACCTATAGTTCCTCCAGTTAGCCCAACTACCCCGCCGATGCTGAATTAGAGAAAAGATCCTATCTAGAGTGTTTGTCTGGTTTTATTCGTGATGCTATTTTGGAGAGTGATTGGCAGGTGACCAGCTCATTAGCTTGTCCAGTACTGGTTAATAACCTTGGTGCACAATGGGAGCCACATGACTGGAAAATATTGCAACAAGCAAAGCAAACAGTTACTTCTCATGGCCTGCGTTCAGAGGCTGCACGACAGATCATCCAGTTTATTTTCACAGCAGACATTCTTTCACCTGCTGGTTGTGCTGGACTTGCTTCCCTATTATTGACTCCTTCTCAATATTTAATGTTTGAGAAGGAGTGGAAGAGACTAGCCATAGCAGAAGCAAATAGACATCAAGATCCAGATATAGGAGATCCACTTTATGGTCTACGGGCAGATATGTTAACTGGGCAGGGACTTTACTCTACTATGCAGGTTTAATTGCAGTATCCCATACAAATGCATCAACTTGCTCAAACATTAGCACATCGAGCCCTTTTGTCTGTGCCAGACAAGAAGAAACCTGCTTCCTAAGCCACTGTTCGTCAGGTCACAATGGAGCCCTATGGACAATTTGTAGACCGTTTGTCTGCAGCAATAAAGGACAATTCTGATTTACCTGTGGACCTGCAGGAACATTTGTTCCTCACCCTTGCCTTTGGAGGGGCTAACCCAAGAACAAGGGTGATCTTAGCAACACTACCCCAAGGAAGTCCCGTAGATGAAATGTTGATTAGAGCTACTCAAGCTGAACAAAATAACCAAGCAGCTGCCTTTACTGCTGCGTTGAGGGAGCAAGGGCATATAATCTCAGCAGCCTTAACAAATCATATAGGTGGACATCGAAGGGGGAACAATGGTAAATCAGGATTTGGTATTTGTTATCGATGTGGTGAATCTGGACACATGAAGCGTACTTGTTCAAAGACTGTTTGGTGTCACAAATGTAACTTAGATACACATGCTACTGCTGTTTGTAGATATAACAGGTCGGGAAACATGCAGCGCAGCGCGTCGGGTCTATGCGCGAAGACACAAGTACAGGCCCCAACAATGTAGATGAGAAATGTGGTCTCTTATACCAGTGCATCCCACCCACCCGGGGGAGCCTCGGGGTGGACATGGCAACCACGGTAGATGTAACTTTGAATAATGAAGAAGTGACTTTAATTCCAACTGAAGTAAAAGGACCTTTGTCTAATGTGAATTCTCCAATTGGAGGACTTTTATTGGGGAGATCTTCAACAGGAAGGCAAGGAGTAATTGTTTTACCTGGGTTAATTGATGCAGATTTTACGGGACATGTACAAGTTATGGCCTATGCATTACAACCACCGGTTACTATTCCAAAAGGAAGTAAAATTGCTCAAATACTTCCCTATGACAGCCTTGTTGCACATCAACAATCCTATGAGCAACTCGGACAAGGCCAGCCATCTAAGATGGGAGGAGAAGACGATTTTGGATTTACCGGACCTGAGGTGTGTTTCACATTAGACCTCAATCAAAGACCATATCAGAAGATTCAATTGAAGAAAGGCAGTCAGCAAATTACTCTGGAACCTCTATTAGACTCCGGGGCAGATATCGCCATCATTAATCAACATCTATGGCCCCAGAATTGGGAACTGCAAGCTCCAATCACCCAAGTGGTAGGAGTAGGAGGTGCAAAAGCCATAAAGCAGAGTAAAGACTTGATTACATTGCAGTTTGAAGATAGCCAGGCTATTGTAATTCGGCCATACATAATGCAACTCCCACCCATGTTATCTGGGTTGATTGGATGGGACGTTTTGTCACAATTGGGACTAGTTATGACAACTGACCAGCATTTTGCACCACGGCCACTGATCGGCAGCCACCCATACTGAAGATTACATGGTTAACAAAAAAGTCAATTTGGGTAGACCAGTGGCCGATGACAGAAGAACGGATGCACGTTGCTGAGGAATTGGTGCAGGAACAACTGAGAGTAGGTCATATTCGACCTTCTACAAGTCCTTGGAATACTCCTATTTTTGTGATACCAAAGAAGACTGGGAAATGGTGACTCTTACATGATTTACGGAAAGTTAATGATCAGATGTTAGCAATGGGAGCATTGCAACCTGGTCTTCCAACTCCTATGATGATCCCTCAGAATTGGCAAATTATCATGATAGACTTGAAAGACTGTTTCTTCACGATTCCCTTACATCCTGATGACACGCAAAGATTTGCATTCACTCTGCCATCAATAAACCGTGCCGCTCCAGCCAAGTGGTATGAATGGGTTGTATTACCACAAGGAAAGAAGAACTCTCCTACGATGTGTCAGACTTTTGTAGATTGGGCTCTTGTTCCGGTACGACAACATTGGCCTCACGTCCTGATCCATCATTATATGGACGATATTTTATTGGCTGCTGAACAAGGGATTTCAGACAATCAACTGAAATGGCTTGTTGACCACCTTCTATCATGTGGTTTGGTTGTGGCGCCTAAGAAGGTTCAATGTTCGGCCCCATGGAATTTCCTAGGCTGGCTCATCTCGGATGCTCAGATCTGACCACAATAAGTGACCCTTACTAAACAAATAACTAATCTGCATGATGCTCAAAGGCTTTTAGGAGACCTGCAGTGGGTTCGTAAAATAGTTGGCCTCACTAATGATGATTTGCAACCCTTCCGATCCTGGTTACATGGACTGAAGCCAACAGTCCTCGAACTTGTTCACCAGAACAGCGGGCTGCCCTAGAAGTTGTGTCCGGCAAGATTCAGACTGGCTGGTGTGGTCGCCGAATGGCGAATCATCCGTTATCTTTTTTGGTTTGTCATACTGCCACTTCACCTTTTGCCCTTAATTTACAATGGCAAAAGAAAAAGGGGGAAAATACGGCGATCATTTTAGAGTGGTTGTTTTTGCCATTGCAACCCAGACATCGTATTTTAAGTCGCCCTGAAGCAGTAGCGGCCTTGGTGAGAAAAGGAAGAGACAGGATTGTTGAAATTGATGGGAATGAACCGGCAGATATCAGAATTCCAGTCCGTGGTGATGATCATGAGTGGCTCCTGAGACATTCAACAGCCATACAGGAGGTCTTGATGGGTTATACAGGTGTTGTACACAACAACCAGACAAAAGGACCTCTCTGGAAGATGTTGGAACATTACCAGTGGATTGCGAGACTGTTATGCTCAAAAAGACCAGTTGACGGGCCAACGGTGTTCACAGATGCAGGACGAAAGATGAAGAAGGCTGCGTGTGTTTGGCAATCCGATAATCAGTGGCAGAAACAAGTGATCACCGGTGAACCAGGGGACAACCTTCAAACCTTAGAACTGAAAGCAGTGTGTTGGGCATTGGGAAGCTGGAACAATACACCTGTAAACATAGTATCAGACTCATTGTACGTAGTTGGTGTAGTACAGCACATTGAAGATGCCTTGTTGAGAGAGACCAAGAACCAACATCTTGGTGAAATGTTTATACAACTGCGTAGTACTCTTCAACAGAGAAAACATGAATTTTGTATTATGCATATTAGAAGTCATCAGTGGACCGTTGGTTTGGGCAAAGGTAATGCTAGAGCTGAAGAAGCAGTCAGCTGTCTGGCAATAACTCCTCCAACAAATAAGTTTGAAGAAGCTCGTAACAGCCACAAGATGTTACATCAGAATGCAAAGTCTTTACATTGTCAGTATCGAATACCCATAGCAGATGCAAAGGGTATTGTCCGCTCCTGTCCTCAATGTAGTCATCATGTGTGGATAACTGGCTAGCTGAAAAAGGTCACATAGACATAGTCCAGCTGGCTGGACAAAAATGCACATCGCTCTCAGCTTATCTGAAGTAAAGCAAAAATACACTATCCTTGGCTGTTCTTGTTACACAATAACAGGAAGATTGCGGTGGGAAAAGTATGTTGCTGGTGGGAACAGATAACTACAGAAGAGAAACTAGGGGCGGGCTTGGTATTTAGGCAACTAACCAATAATGAGCTTAACTTTTGTAATATGTATGAGCTAATTATAACAAGGTATAAAAGATGACTGTAAGGCACAATAAATGAAGTCTGCTGATCACTCATATTGAGTGACTGTGTCTTCCCTCCGTCGCGACAAATGGCGCCCCGAACAGGGACCCTAGAGAGGGCTGGACCTGCGAGCCACGAGTCGACGGAGATCGGGTACCGGTCCTGAAAGCAGTGCAGGAGGCGGAAGGGCACAGTCACCACGCCCGGGAGCACCTACAGAGGGTCCCGCCAGCCATGTGTTGCCGAAGTCTCGCAAAGGCTGCAACAGCGCTGACGAAGGTATGGAGAGACAAGCGACGTATGATTTGCTCAAATGCTTTTTAGAAAAGCGGAGCATTCGGGGCATAGATTGTAAAAAGGAATTACCCGGGTTATTAGCGTATGGGGTAGCGAGGGGTCATTTTGGGAATCCGGGTACGGTTTTCGAGCATGCAGAGTGGCGTAATTATGGGGACACACTGTTTGCCGAAGTAATAGCCGACAATAAAACAGCCAAAAAACTGATGAAACCGTGGCAAGCTGTCGCTACTGCCCTTTTGCAACATCGAGCTGAACAGAGATTGGCTGCTGCTGCCTCTGAGGCAGCTGGCTGGACAAAAATGCACATCGCTCTCAGCTTATCTGAAGTAAAGCAAAAATACACTATCCTTGGCTGTTCTTGTTACACAATAACAGGAAGATTGCGGTGGGAAAAGAATATTGCAGGTGGGAACAGATAACTACAGAAGAGAAACTAGGGGCGGGCTTGGTATTTAGGCAACTAACCAATAATGAGCTTAACTTTTGTAATATGTATGAGCTAATTATAACAAGGTATAAAAGATGACTGTAAGGCACAATAAATGAAGTCTGCTGATCACTCATATTGAGTGACTGTGTCTTCCCTCCATCGCGACAATCATGGACCTGGTTTAGGGGTGGGCACTAACCCAAAAGGTCTGAAGGCACTTCAGGTTTGGAAAATGGATGTAACACATGTACCTGACTTTGGGAAGCTTAAGTATGTGCATGTCACAATTGACACCTATTCTCATTTTATATGGGCCACTGCACAAACCGATGAAAAGGCATTACATGTGGAGAGACACTTAATGTCTTGTTTGGCTGTCATGGGAGTACCTGCAGAAATAAAGACAGACAATGGTCCGGCGTATAGTAGTCAACGAGTCGCTAGGTTTATGACAACTTGGGGAATTAAACACGTTAAAGGGATTCCTCACTCCCCAACGGGGCAAGCAGTTGTTGAAAGGGCAAACCATACCCTGAAGGATTATCTTCAGAGACAGAAAGTATCGCAGGACATAGATGTAACTAAATGGTTGATTAAGGTGTTTTTTACCTTAAACTATCTCTCCCTTACGGAGGACAGAGAGGGACCACCTGTTGTTATACATCACCAAACAGCGCGAGGGAACCAAACAACTACAGTTCCTGGTTTGAATGTTTTGTATAAAAATATGGCTTCAGGCGTATGGGAAGGACCGAATCCGGTGTTATTTATCGGTAGAGGTTATTTTTGTATCTCCACAGATAAAGGACCTATATGGGTCCCTAGCAAGTTTGTGCGACCTGTATGTCAAGATCAGGGGACGGAGGAGAGGACTCAGAGCGAGCAGACAGAATAAACTGTCTATGTTGTAAGGGATGTAACCCGCGGGTAATGTGCCAATGTATGCTATGTGGGATAAAACGGTTCAGTAAGCCAAAGTTTAAATGTAAATGGTGCAAAGAGTGTATGTGTTTGATTAGTAACCGGGCATGAAGCAAGAGAAAGCATACGACTAGCGTAATACCATGCTGATTGGAGACAGCATACATCATCATAATCTGTGAAAGCACAGATTTGTGGGGTGGAATGTGGAAAGAAAAAAAAAAAAAGTGTGGGAATTGTAAGAGTAAACATGTTTAACTGGTGGACTTGGTTTACGGTCTTGATGAATTTTTTACCCATTGGCCAAAGTATTTTTGAAATCTTGCCTAGGACAAACATATGGGTGACATGGGCAAATATCACGGGAGTAACAGACTTTTGTTTAAGTCTGCAAGAAGCAGACAACCCCTTTAGAATTGTTTAATTGGTATTCCCCTGCAAGAGAATGAAACAAATTTTGATGTTTTTTTGGAATGTTAATACAGTGGATCTGACTTCCAATCAGTGGTGCATGTGTGAATCCAAATGGGCAATATGTTTGGCCTTCTATGCGTAACGCAGCGTGGCAGAAGACGGTTATTGAGAATTTAAACCAGCCACATCATTTACCTTTGCAGGAGTTAGGCCTATTGGCTAGCGTTGTACCTGTTGAATATGTTAATGTAACTGCAACTGGTATGGCAGACTGTACCCACATGTCATCACCACTCCAACCCATGAATGGCACTAGAGTAATTTTGTTTGGTGACCCATGGCAGTTATGGCTAACACATCAAGGTGAATGGGGATTTTATACAGGGTTTCAAAATCTAACTGGTTCACCTATTTGGGGTGAACTGAAAACTGGGGGTTTCCATGTAAATGTATCAGGGGGTTATCAGCTGCCACTGGGAGTCTTTTTGATATATAGGGGCAGAGCATGGCCAGGGAATACCTATGCATCCTGTTGGTGGACCATGTTATTTAGGGCGTTTGACTTTCTTTGCTCCACATATGAAAGACTTATTAAAAATGACTCCACAATCTCATACATCATGGAGGGCACTGCGCACCTTTGATGAAACATGTAATGATCGAGTCAATCTACAGTCTGTAACAGCAAATGTCCTAGCCTCCATTTTTATGCCGTGGGCAATGGCAGCATCAAATGCTAAGAATATACGAAGGTTAGCATGCTGGGGAGAGAAACAATTTAATCTTACATCACAGATTTTAAGTTCATTATTGCTCGATGTAGATAGTGTTAGGCATGCTACGTTACAAAATAGAGCTGCAATAGATTTTTTGTTATTAGCACATGGACACGGTTGTGAGGATTTTGAAGGGATGTGTTGTGTGAACCTTTCCGATCATTCCATATCAATGCACAAGGATTTGTCACAACTGCAGGGAAACATGAAGCATATTCTTGCTGATGATAATCCCTTTGATGAATGGTTGAGAGGACTGGGGATAACAGGTTCGTTAAAGATGTTATTGATGGAAGGAATACGCTTTGTTATAATCGTTGTTGTAACGTTCTTAGTTTTTAGCTGTTTGTTTTCTTGTGTGAAGAAAGGTTTAACATCTATTGTAAAACAGACATGGGTTGTCCAAAAAGAAAAAGGGGGATATGTAGAGGCATTTTTAAAGGACCAAGAACATATGTTACCATTGTCTGGGTTGGACAACCCAGGCCTGTTAGTTGAAGCTGCAGAGCAGTTTTAAATAGTCCTGGGAACAAGCAGTGGGAGAAGGAAAACAAGCTATGCACAAACAAGAAGCCAGGTGCAGAGCAAGCCTTGGGAACTGATAAATCAGCACACTCTCATCGGCATACTCTGATAAGGCACCTGCAGCATGCCCACCAGTCAGCAACACGGACCCCCACGTGGCCCAGAGACTTTTATCCAATCACCTGTGTGTAAAATCGGGTGAGCGGTCGGTTTAAGTTATAAATATAACCTGTTTGTTTAATAAAGTGAGCATGGCATGTAGCCATATTGGTGTGATTGTCATGACTTGGCCGACTCTCCACGGGGGACCCTCTTTGCTCCAGAACTGTTTTCCCAAAGTGATTTGACGAATCAGTCAGCAATATGCAGTCGAGCAGAGGTTATCTTGATTCAGCAGCGCTGGGTGCATGGGGGATCGCTCCACCAAAGTCATGCACACCGAGGGGACTTTTCAGTCCCCCCTTTATACAAGCTGCTCTTACCTATTCGTTAGTTTTCCAAGAAATTGTTTACATATTCATTACAATTCTGAGAATTCAATTACATATCTCATGCCTGCACAATGTCCTTGAGGAGTTTTCTCTGCGCAGACTCTATTTCTCAGCAGTCATGTTTAAAGTCTCCATCTTTGCCACATTGCATGTACAACAGGAATCTAAGAGAAAATGTCCCTTCTAAAAATAACCAACCCAAGGACTTAGCAGTCTGTGCATCCATCATGTGGCAATAAGGGTCCTTGGGACATTTCCCGACTTTAACTAAACATAGGTGTGTCATCCTTCAGATAAGTGGTACAGCATTCACTATTCATTAGGCAGGTTTGATACCTGCTGCACAGTGCCAATTCACACACCGAGTCCAGGTATTTCTTTTCCTTTATTCTAGTTTATGCAAAGTAGGGAGCTAGGTGGCAACCCACAAATACCTAGCTCCCCGATTGTCAAAACTTTATACTATTTATACAGTTCAGCAAGCAAAGACTTCAGACTTCATTGGTTACAAGTTACCCAACTCCTTCGTTACTTAGCACTCAGTTTCCTATTTGTCAAATAATTCTCTCGCTTCTCATGTTAATTAGTCCTTGTTCTCAGTCTCAACTTCTTTTGGGGTCTGGGGGATTTCTTGAGTTGGTGGTCAATGAATCAGTGGTAGTGATCTCCCCCTGCCAGAATTACTTTTCCCCTAGTTTTTGCTGAGCTCATTCCTCATGGTGGACTTCAAGTCAGCTCATTTATCTTGTGGGGGTGCTTCCTTTTGAAGTTACTCTTTTGGACAAAGGATTTATCGGTGCTTAATGAAGCGCTTAGCAGGATATACAAAATTACTTATATCTTGAATTAACTAGAAATGTTATCGATTTGTTAATAAGTTAAGATTGATTGACTTTATTTGATTGATTAATTGATTTTATAAAATCATTTTATAAAATTGAAAAATAGAAGGATAAGAAATATTTTTAATGAAACTTATAGTTGTATAGTAAAAGCTGTTACGAGATCTTCTGTACGTCCTGTACCAAGGCTAGAAGAAGGGGCTAGAACCATTGTTAAAACTTAGGTAATAACTTTAGGGTTTGAAAGGTTTCTTTGTATTTGACCAGTCTTCTGTATGTAGAAGTGTATTGAAATGTCAGAATATAGGATTAATGGAAACCGGGGAGAGTCGACTGGAACAGCTTGTAGTTACCTGCCAAGAAACTGTGAACTTTAGTAAAAGGTAATTCCGGCAGGGGGAGATCGCGACCACCGACTCATATACCACCTACCCAAATCGTACCCCAGACCCATTTCTAGACCTTTCTAAGCTCTACTGCGCAGAATCGGATATAGGAGGAGAATATGTTAATGATTTACGGGAAATATCATGGTTATGCATGAATACTTAATGAATATGTATGAATAAGTTCTATATATGGTGTCTAATTTTGAGACCTGGCGTGCGTTGATCGTGAGAGGACTCGCTCACGCACCCGGCCGTCAATAAAGAAGTGTCTGCTTATCTACATCACATTGGTGTTGATAAGTTCTTCATTCCGAGATTTCGGTAACATTAACAACTCATTTGTTTCAATTGCCCTAAGGTAAATCTTCTAATAATACATTTTATTTTATCAATTATTCCCTTAATCATTTAATGCCATTTCCCCCCTTTGAGGCTACAATTTGTCCTAATGACAAGCCTCATAAGCCACACTATTCCTTTTAACTATCATTATGTGAATCCCTACAGCTGATTATACAATTAGTCTCATAACACAACTCAAAGCAATACAGATTATAACAATGAAAATTACTATTATAATTACAGTCTGAAGTAGGTTTGCCAACCATCCAGTAAGGGAGAATCCAAAACTATGAAGTATTTTATTCAGACAGTTTTCTTTCATTGACTTTCTAAGATCTCTTCTAGATTTTGCCACTTGTATTATCTTGCCAATTTGATTGTCGAAATATTCTGTAACATTAGGGATGTGGACACAACATTCTTTATCATTCAGGTTTAAGTATCCACATACTCCATGTTCTCGCAATAGCAATAAGTCTAAGACCAATTTGTTCTGAAGGGTCATTTTTTAATTTCTAGTTGACTGGCTTGCAGATACATGATTAATAGAAGGCCAGTCTGTTATTAAACTTGAAATTTAGATAAAATATGTTAATATCTATAGTGAAGAACAGGATACAGTCTGAAAAACAGAGGATGTTACAGACAGTTGGTGAAACATGGCATTGTGAGAAGGAATAGACACCATAAATATGTCAAGCTGGGGCACAACATAAGCTCAAGGAGAACCAAATGGTTAATAAGACCAAATAGAAAATTACTTGAACTATGTGTGAACTATCCTAATTAGCATACTAAAAGATCCACCCTGGAGCAAAGAAAGCACCCTACTAATAAAGCCCCCTCCCCACAGAACATGCAGGGTGAAAAGAAAGAATACTGTACCTTTAAGTGGAGACCAGACTTGTAAGAACCAATGAGAATTAAGTGTGATTAAACGTAGTTGTAAACAATTGTTCAAAATGTATAAAATGTTTTACTATGTGTTAAGAGGTGTGCTAGCTTTGTGGATTTACCACCTGGCACCCATCTCTGTGCAGACATGCCATAAATGATATCTCAGCTCTGTGTGTGAGATTGGCTCTGCACACCAGGTAATGAACCCCGTTTGTGAGACAACAGTTTCTGGCCACCCAGATGGGACAAGCCTTGCCCGGATCGTTTTACCAATCCTGATGGGTAGTGGACTGAAGCGGACTCCACCCACTGACTAGTTTGATAGGGGACTCCTATCCTTCCCTCCTGCGGTCAGGCAGTAAGCGACACAACCATGCAACACAAGCCTAATGAGATATCAGCTAAGGAACTGCAAGGGGGCCTCTGTGAGTGGAAAATCTGTCCTGATCTGTTTCTGGTCTGGGTTTCCGGTCTGCTCTGCATAAGTTGCTCTATCCAGGGGATCGCAGCAGTAGCTTATTTTGACTTCTGTATGTAGATACTTGAGAAGGGAAATAATATTACCTTGTGTTTGCTGAGTACACAAAGTCTGTTTAAAGAAAAATTTCCTAGGAAATAATATGGGTTCTGCTTCCTCCATTGAGATACCCCTTTGCACTCCTTTAGGATGCATCCTGAAAAATTAGAACTATTTTGTGGGGATCCCTTAACTAAGAGAAAATTGCACAGATACTGTAATCAATGGTAGCCAAACTATAAGCTGGACAATGGCAAGAAATGGCTAGAAAATGGGACTTTGAATTATAATACTATATTGCAGTTAATGCTTTTCTGTAGAAGAGTGGGTAAATGGGATGAAGTACCATGTGTTGATTTGTTCTTTGCCTTGCATGATAATCATGAAATGAGAAAGAAATGTAAAATGTTAAACAATGATCTGAATGGTATCTATGCATTGGCTGAAAGTGGACTACAGAAGACTCAGAGGTGCTGTTTGGCTTGTGATATTGGGAAGGGGTGTATTTAAGGAAACAAGGAGCTGGAGGATGTACAATTGTTGGTAACACCAATCAGATGAGAAGAGGCTGGTAGCACTTC
Organism: Falco rusticolus; assembly: GCF_015220075.1. Taxonomy (NCBI): domain Eukaryota; kingdom Metazoa; phylum Chordata; class Aves; order Falconiformes; family Falconidae; genus Falco; species Falco rusticolus. The sequence goes on along the minus strand of NC_051209.1, from coordinate 19,737,499 downwards.
TGACGAGCAATCTCCTCAAATGGAAGAGAGAATATTCTCTCCCATTTCAGGAAGAACTCAGGCTCAACACCTGGTGATACAGGCACCACTCCGGCAGGCAGTGGGAGTTGAAGGTTTACCAGTGTTTGTGCATGTCCTGTTTACCAGCTCAGACTTATTAAATTGGAAACAATCAGTGGAATCGTATAGAGATAAAACGTATCAGTTAGGGGAATCAATTGTGCTGAATCATAATCCTTTCTGGAGTGACATGCAAACAGTTAAACGCTCCTTTTACTCCAGAAGAAAAGTGATTGGTTTTGGAAAAAGCCAAACAAGAGAAAGAGAGATTAAATGCTAATGATGATCCTGCCAGATCTATGCCTAAAACTGATCCAGAATGGGACCCAAATTTTGGTGCTGGGAGGGGAATGATTAAACAGTATCAGCAACTGATTTTATATGGTATACAACATGGGGTCCAGAAATTAAAGAATATGTCAAAGTTATATGAAATTAGACAAATTATGAGAATCCCTCGGCATTTATGAGACATTGTGTGAGGCAGCTAGAAAGTGGACTGATTTAGATCCTAAAGATTAAACTAACAGGAGAATGATTAATATGTTGTTTATTGGACAATTGGCCTCAGATATAAGAAAAGAATTACAGAAAATAGAAGAGGTAGGAGGAATTACTAACTCTTGATTAATAGAAATAGCCTATAAAGTATATAATAATCAAGTAGAGAAAAAAGAAAGCCTAAAAGATCAGAAAATGCAGGCTAATTTGTTAGCTGCCATGATTGCTGAGAATTCAGTGAGAGGCAAGGGAAGAGGTTGAGGATGTTATCAAGGAAATATGTGGGGTAGAGGTAGAGGCTGGGGCTGGAATTCTGGACCAGTATTAGAAAACTCCATGGGGTCGAATCAATGTGCTTATTGTAAAGGAGAGGGACGTTGGAAAAACAAGTACCCAAAAAGAACAACTCCCCAAGGGGGATGAGGGGTGGGGTGGGGATGATCCCTGAAGCTGATCTGATTATGCTGGAAGCTTCAAATTCAGACTGAAGGGGACTGGGGGACAATATTAAAATTTCCCCAGCCGATCCTCTGGTTCCAGTTCAGCTGAGGAATGAAACTATTGATTTCCTGGTGGATACAGGAGTGACATATGCAGTTATAACTAGTTGTAAGGGTCCTTTAAGTAATAGCTATATACTGATTATGGAGGTCACGGGAAACAGCTTTGAAACTATTTTTAAAACCACTGGAATGCAAAATCAGAAGTAAAACTGTAACTCACAAATTCCTCTATATGCCAGAATGTCTTTTATGCCTCATAGGGTGAGATCTGTTGTGTAAATTAAGAGCAAAAATAACTTTCTCTGATAAGACAATACAGCTACACCTGCCAAAGGAAACAGTCTGGAAGGCTCAAATCTGTTTATTAACAGAGAAACAATAGAGAGATGCAAACATCCCAGAAGAAATTTTGGATGCTGTAATACCCACTGTATGGGCAACCAAGAGACCTGGAAGAGCAAAAAAAGCAGTACTGGTAAAGGTTGAATTAAAACCTAGAGTGCAGCCAGTGAGAAAAAAAGCAATATCCTCTTAAGTTAGAAGCCCGTTTGGTTTAGAACCAATAATAAATTATTTTATTCAATATGGACTATTGAAGGAGTGTCAATCTGAATATAATACCCTGATCTTACCACTTAAAAAACCCTGGACACAAGAATAGCTATTGGTGCAAGATTTGAGGGAAATTAATTGAATCACAGTCGATGTTGTAGTGGGTTTTCATGGCAAGCTTTTGGTAGCAGGGGGGCTACAGGGGTGGCTTCTGTGAGAAGATGCCAGATGCTTCCCCCATGTCCAATGGAGCCAATGCCAGCTGGCTCCATGACAGACCTGCCGCTGGCCAAGGCTGAGCTAATCAGCAACAGTGGTAGTGCCTCTGTGATAGCATATTTAAGAAGGCAAAAAACCAAAATCTGCACCAGCAGAAGAGAGGAATGAGAATACATGAGAGCAACAACTCTGCAGACACCAAGGTCAGTGAAGAAGGAGGAGGAGGAGGTGCTCCAGGCACCAGAGCAGAGCTTCCCATTCAGCCCATGGTGAAGACCATGGTGAGGCAGGCTGTACCCCTGCAGCCCATGGAGGTTAATGGTGGAACTGATATCCACTCTGCAGCCCATGGAGGATCCCACACTGGAGCAGGTGGATGCCCGAAGGAGGCTGTGACCCTGTGGAAAGCCCACACTGAAGCACGTTTTCTGGCAGGGCTTGTAGACCTGTGGAGAGAAGAGCCCACACTGGAGTGAGTTTGCTGGCAAGACTTGTGACCCCATGGGGGACACACACTGGAATAGTGTGTGAAGAATTGCAGCCCGTGGGAAGAACTCACGTTGGAGAAGTTCATGGAGGACTGTCTCCCATGGGAGGGATCCCACACTGGAGCAGGGGAAGAGTGTGAGGAGGAAGGAGCAGCAGAAACAATGTGTGATGAACTGACTGTAACCCCCATTCTCTGTTCCCCTGCGCCACTTGGGGGGAGGAGGTAGAAAAATCAGGAATTAAATTAAGCCCGAGAAGAAGGGAGGGGTGGGAGGAAGGTGCTTTTTTTCCTATTTGAATGGTACTAAATTAAACTAATTTCCCCAAGTCAAGTCTGTTTTGCCCTTGACAGTAATTGCTGAGTGATGTCCCTGTCCTTATCTTGACCCACGATCCTTTTGTTATATTTTCTCTCCCCTGTCCGGTTGAAGACGGGAGTGATAGAGTGGGTTTGGTGGGCACCTGGCATTCAGCAAGGGTCAAACCACCACAGATGTACACCCTGTGGTTCCAAACTCTTATACCTTTTTATCATCTTTACCTAATAACAATGTCTATTTTACAGTACTGGATTTGAAAGATGCCTTCTTTTGCATCCCCCTGGAGGAGGAGAATCAAAAACTTTTTGTGTTTGAATGGGAAAACCCAATGACAAGATGAAAAGTTGAATTCTGCTGGCCTGTGTTACCTCAGGGATTCAGGAATAGCCCTACTTTGTTTGGTAATGCATTGGCCAAAGAATTGGAAGATTGGCAAGGTAAGAATTCTTTGATTACCTTGCTTCAATATGTATATGATATTCTACTGGGAGCCACAATGAAACAGGAATGTCAAGTAGCCACCATTAGCTTACTGAATTTCTTGGGACTTGCTGAGTAAAGAGTATCACAGAAAAAAACAAAAATTGCTCAGCTAACTGTAGAATATCTGTGGGTTTTTTGCAGGGTGAGAGAAGATTGGGAGCAGAACGAAAAGAGGCGATATACCGGATAGCCCCTACAAAATCAATGAAAGAATTAAGAGGATTTTTAGGAATGGACAGGTGGTGTCACCTGTGGATACCAAATTTCATACTGATTGCTAAACTTTATATGCTGTTGCAGCACTCTCCAAACTAACCAGCTGCAACAAGGTCTTTTTACCATCTCGTACCAACATACTCTTCATGCCAGTCCCTCTGCTGCCTTCTCCTTGTCCCTCCTCACCCAGGGTGCGCGCGCGCACATGCACGCTCTCTCTCTCCTCTCTGCTTCTTCCTTCTCTCTCTTCCTTGGCTGCCCAAAGCCCCAACCTCATAACTTGCAGTTGTGACATCTTCTTGTGCATCGATATGGAATGATCGGAAAGATTCATACAACACATCCCTTCAAAATCCTCACAACCGTGTCCATGTGCTAATAACAAAAAATCTATTGCAGCTCTATTTTGTAATGTAGCATGCCTACCACTATCTACATCAAGCAATAACGAACTTAAAATCTGTGATGTAAGATTAAATTGTTACTCTCCCCAGCACGCTAACCTTCGTATATTCTTAGCATTTGATGCTGCCATTGCCCCCGGCATAAATATGGAGGCTAGGACATTTGTTGTTACAGACTGTAGATCGACTTGGTCATTACATGTTTCATCAAAGGTGCGCAGTGCCCTCCGTGATGTATGAGATTTTTGAGCCATTTTTAATAAGTCTTTCATATGTGGAGCAAAGAAAGTCAAACACCCTAAATAGCATGGTCCACCAACAGGATACAAAGGAATCCCTGGCCACGCTCTGTCCCCACATATCAGAAAGACACCCGGTGGCAACTGATAACCCCTGATACATCTACATGGAAACCCCCCGTCTTCAATTCACCCCAAACAGGTGAACCAGTTAGATTTTGAAACCCTGTATAAAACTCCCGTTCACATTGACGTGTTAGCCATAACTGTCACGGGTCACCAAACCAAATTACTCCAGTGCCATTCACGGGTTGGAGTGGTGATGACATGTGGGTACAGTCTGCCATATCAGTTGCAGTAACATTAACATATTCAACAGGTACAACGCTAGCCAATAGGTCTAACTCCTGCAAAGGTAAATGATGTGGCTGGTTTAAATTCTCAATAACCGTCTTCTGCCACGCTGCGTTACGCATAGAAGGCCAAACATATTGCCCATTTGGACTCATACATGTACCATTCTGATTGGAAGTCAGACCCACTGCTTTAACATTCCAAAAACCATCAAAATTTGTTTAATTCTCCTGCAGGGGAATACCAATTAAACAATTCTAAAGGGGTTGTCTGCTTCTTGCAGACTTAAACAAAAGTCTGTTACTCCCGTGATATTTGCCCATGTCACCCATATGTTTGTCCTAGACAAGATGTCAAAAATACTTTGGCCTATGGGTAAAAAATTCAAGACCGTAAACCAAGTCCACCAGTTAAACATGTTTACTCTTGCAATTTTCACTTTTTTTTTTTTTTTTTCCACATTCCACCCCACAAATCTGTGCTTTCACAGTTTATGGTGATGTATGCTGTCTCCAATCAGCATGGTATTACGCTAGTCGTATGTTTCCTCTCGCTTCATGCCCGGTTACTAACCAAACACATACACTCTTTGCACCATTTACATTTAAACTTTGGCTTACAGAACCGTTTTATCCCACATAGCATACATTGGCACATTACCCGCGGGTTACATCCCTTACAACATAGACAGTTTATTCTGTCTGCTCGCTCTGAGTCCTCTCCTCCGTCCCCTGATCTTGACATACAGGTCGCACAAACTTGCTAGGGACCCATATAGGTCCTTTATCTGTGGAGATACAAAAATAACCTCTACCGATAAATAACACCGGATTCGGTCCTTCCCATACGCCTGAAGCCATATTTTTATACAAAACATTCAAACCAGGAACTGTAGTTGTTTGGTTCCCTCGCGCTGTTTGGTGATGTATAACAACAGGTGGTCCCTCTCTGTCCTCCGTAAGTGCGGCGAATGAAGAGACGGGACGCAGCTTGATGCCAGCAAATGTCAATTTATTGTACAGAAGCATGCGTTTTTATACACTTTCAGAAGCTGCGCGTTTTAAACAGATTGGTTCTTGAAGCTAAGCATTGCATACTAGGCAATCCCTGATTGGTGGTTAACTACCAGCAATTAACAGCAAGGTGTTACCTTTCCTTGGCGCCATCCTTGGCGCCATCCGTCTCCCACTCCCCTGTGCTCTGTAAACATGTCTCATCATGTTAATTGTTGTCTAGACAAGCTCGAGTACATTCCCCTCAGCTAACTGATTGCCACGCATGGTCCTAGTTTCCAGCCTGCTCCTGCATCTCCCCCTTCCTGTTGCACAAAAGAACCCCTGAAACCGAGCAAAAACAAGGCACAAGTAATAGAACAAATAAAAAACCAGCTAAGACATATTATCAACGTCAAAATAACCCACTGTCTTTGTTCCGTACAATTTTACAATTTCCCCTTTTTGTTTTTGAACAGCTAGTACCAGGTTTGCCATGTTCTGCAGGGCCCTTGCAAACATGACAGCAACCAAGGTAATAGCAAACAAACAATACTGCCAATTGAGTGAATGGATGCCAAAAAGGCTGAAATTTTCTCAGATTTTGATAACATGTTGCTGCAATGGGGCGCCTAAAATCCACGCAGCACATACCATCCAAATCCTCACAGCCATGTCCTTGAACCAAGGACAAAAAGCAGTGGCAATTTTGACTCACATTCTGAACTGCCTACCAAACAAGGTGATTTAACTCTTTAATGCTTTCCCTGCTGTTACTCTGGATAAGAGAAGAACCGCTGCGACACGTTCCCATCATAGCCTCCTACTACATTAGCATCTACAGAAAGACAATTATCGACAAAGTGTAAACAATATCAGCTTCTTTTAGATTAACATTATACATAGATGGAAGGGCACACCAAACAAGAACTGGTTCAGTCAAAAAGTTCAAAACATCGCATGCCTTCTCTGAACATACCTCTGGGGTCATTCCCTTCATTCCCTCTCTTTTTTATGCAAAGAGAAACACTTTTACCATAACAGAGAAGCCCCTATTTACATCTCTGAGCCCGGACACAAACCGCAGCTGTATGCTCCACCAGGCTCAGGGCAGGAATCATTCATGCAGTTACATAGCTATATATCTCTACAAGCATGCAGACACCTATTAAACACTAGATAACCATGTTTATCTTTCCTACCCTCCTTCACAATACCCAGCTGTTCTCTCATCTCTTGTTAGGTCAAATATTCTCCAGTTTCCTCTCCTACATCTCTCTTCAGACATTCTGTAACCTCTTTTTTTGCTTGTTAATTGCGACGAGGCAAAGGGGGTGTGTAGCTGGGTGACCATGACCTGATTTATGTTACAATCAACTAAACACTGAATACAGGAAAAAAAAAAAAAGGTATGGGAGACATAAGGCAAACATCAATAAGGTGGTTAAGATAATTATAATAAATCCTGTAATACTTTTGGGTCACGGCCCAAAGTTTCCCAGCCGTGAGAAGAGACCAAAGGCATCCCACCCCTGGCTCTGTTGCAGATCTTTGTTTTAAGGCTTTTGAGTTTTGTATACTTTTGTAAATTAATTCACAGTGGTCACTCAGATTCACGTAACACATCCTATCAAAGTCTTCACACTTGTGTCCCTGTGCTAATAATAAAAATCAATAGCAACTCGGTTCTGTAGCAACATATGATGGACAGAATCAACATCTGTTAATAAGCCAGAAAAAGAACAGTATTTGTAGTATTACTTTGTTTAGCAAGCTAGCAGCCTAATTTACTAAGCAAGTTAAAAGCGTGTACTATTCTTACAGAAGAGATTAGAGAAGCAAAAATGTGTTACGCTGCATTCCAGAACTCAGCCTGAGAATTACAGTCTGCTGTGAGTTCTGCGTTACAATCATTTGACACATGTTGGGGTTGCGATTGTGAAAGTTGCCCGTTTACAGTTTTCATTGACATTATCACAGCTAGTTGTTTTAAAAGCAACCCTTGAGCTTCCTGATGTTCGACTTGTTGCAAAATATTCTGAAGCCAATCAATAAAGTTAGTATTAAAGTTAGTGACTCTCTAGGACCCTGCAAGACTGTGGCAAGACTCCCCCATCCTGACTGCCTTAATAGCCATCTCATTCATTTGCAAACAGTTGTCCCTGGGATACCTTGCCTGAGTCACAGAATCGGCACAGTTAATTGCTCCAGCCAACTGCTCATAGTTAACAGCAATTCCCCGATTAAGGTTTTCAGTCAAGGCCACTACACATAGCTCACAAAAATCAGATAACCACATCATAGACTGTATCAGTTAGTACCATACAAAGCAGTAACTTCCAATCATGCAGTGTGAGTGTGTAAGGCTCTGCCATCACTTCAAGAAGGGACATAGCAAATGTATTATGAATCCTCCCTTCCCGCACTGCTTTGCTTAACCCTTTAACAGCCTCGTATTGCACAGGCTGCCACTCTGCAGGTTGATTTGTCTGACAAAATACTGAACATGCCCTAGCGACTCCCAAAACCCATCACTGAAGTGTTTCCCACTTGCATTCCTGCCACCAATCCCTCAGACTCCCTTTCACCCTCCCCAAAAATACAATCAATGCATCAGGAGAGACGAGGGGGTGGGGAAAGGTCTAGCTCCTTTTCCAGATCTATAGGACCTGGATCAAAAGGTTTATCAGTGTCAATAAAATCATTGTCCGAGTTGTCCTGTTCCCGTGCTTGCTCCTGTGTTGTGAGGGTCGCTGCAATCAGTGACAGAAGCTTTGGGGGCAGAGGAGGTGTGGACGGAATCGCCATCGCTGACGGTGTCTTGAGAAGAGTCGCGCTGTCGGTGGAATTTAAAGCTTCCTCTGGTTTAGCACCGATAGTAGAATTAGTCCACACTTGGCAAAGAGTAGTCAGAATTTGCCACCAAGATGTTAAATGCATTCCCGACACGGAGTTCCCCTCCGCGGCAGCATCATACAATTGGCTGCTGTATGTACACACTTTCATTCTTTCAAAGTCTCTAAGGTTTCTTGGCTGCTCACCTGTCTCGATGCATACAGGTGTTATCCTCGGGGTTTAGGTTGTCCGCCTGGTCCAGACAGCAAGACGATCGTTCAGCCAAGCCGTCTCCTCCGGAACGCAGCCCTCTTCCACGAGCTGTCTTTTTTCCGTCCTTATTCTTCCAAGGCTTCGGAACACCACCATAGGGGTCACCATTTGAGGAGACTGAGGCACGGACTCCCTGATCTGACTAGAAGACCCTTTATGAGTCCATATACGTCTCTTTCTGGGGACGAAGCCTGATTCCCCATTACGGATTTCCCACAGCTCACCTCTCAACTCCGGAGGGATTTCTGGCCGGCTCCTGCTTCCTTTCAGCAGATCATTCAAAGTTCTGTGGGATTCGCTGCATGTCGCTCAGATAGGCGATTCGAGAGCCCTTAGCGTTAGATCCTTAAACGCATCACGTCGGGGTCACCAATTTGCGGCGAATGAAGAGACGGGACGCAGCTTGATGCCAGCAAATGTCAATTTATTGTACAGAAGCACGAGTTTATATACTTTCAGAAGCTGCGCGCGTTTTAAACAGATTGGTTCTTGAAGCTAAGCATTGCATACTAGGCAATCCCTGATTGGTGGTTAACTACCAGCAATTAACAGCAAGGTGTTACCTTTCCTTGGTGCCATCCTTGGCGCCATCCGTCTCCCACTCCCCTGTGCTCTGCAAACATGCCTCATCATGTTAATTGTTGTCTAGACAAGCTCGAGCAAATTCCCCTCAGCTAACTGATTGCCACGCATGGTCCTAGTTTCCAGCCTGCTCCTGCAAGTTAGTACCCATGGAGATGACCTCAACAAGAATGTAAATGAGGAGCCTTCTGACTAGGATGTGGTAACTGCTAAAAGAAAACAAACTAGGGTAAAATAATAGTGGTAGTAATAGATCAACGACTTCCTACTCAAATGGCCCCCACCCCAAAGAAGGTGGATCCCCCGCCCCGGGGCTCATGCTGATATAGATTAAAACTAGCCCAGTGGGCATGTATTAGCTTGGCATGTTTAGAGTGGACAATAAAGAAGGACTAATGGTTAGCTAGCAGATGTTTTAAGATAACAGAAACTAAACAAGAAAGACTGCTAATGTATGCAAAGATAAACAAGAACTTCCGGTAACTGCCCAAGAAGGTGAAAAGTACATCTTGAAGAGGCGCCAGAGTGAGGAGATTCTGAATGTTCGGAAACCTTATGTATATGCATGACTTTGTATAATAAATACCCGGCTGCTTGTTGAAACGGTGTGCAAGTTAGGAGTAGCGATCCCCCTTGCACTCAGCATCGCAATAAACATACCTGCTTTATAACTCTACTCAAGTTGTAGAGTTTGATTCCGTACGGCAAAACACAGGGCTATACATTGGAATAGCATCAATTTAGTGCAAAGCAAGGCAGGAAGGCAGGAGGAAGAATGCTTGCATGATCAGTCCCTCGTTTTGGTCTCTTGGGGGATGCAGATTGATGAAGTGAGAATGTGAGGCCCATATTCATTCCCATTCCCATGCTGTGGTAAATGTTGAGGGTTAAATTCTGCCAACAGCTGCCAATAGCTATGGGCTTTGCTTTTTTCTTCATCTCATATTTCCTCTGGGTATGGAAAGAGCAGCTGCCAAAGCAGAGGCTTAATGTCTCTGAACATCATCACATCTACAAGAAATATTGTACAGATGATATGCAACTCAAGCAGATGTTGATGGACAGAAAGTTAGTTTTGGTGATTGATGTCATATGTAAGAATCAGCAGCCATGGGGGGTGGAACAAGCCAGGGTGCTGCGGAGGTAAGGGTAAACCATGCAGCCACTGGGTTGAGGGAGCTTGCGAGAATCTAATTTTGTCATAAATGTGAAGAAAAGCTGGGGTGCTTTCCATGCTTCTGATAGATTACCTCTTCAGAGAGCCTGCTGGAGGTAGCTTACTCCTGCTTTTGCATCAGAGGATACTGTTTGAAGTAATGCAGTATCTATATAAAGGAAAACAAAATTATGGACTGGTGGCAAAGTCTTTTTACCCCAAACACCATATTAAGAATCTAATTGAGACTGAGCCCTTTCTGTAGCATCAGTTTGCCCAGCCTTTTATCTAAGGACAATACAGAGTACTTTTGGCAATTTCTGCATTTACAAGGTCTGTGATCTGCCAGCATGGCTATGAGAAAATACTTGTACTTGAGTACATGAGTTGGTACCCTGACTTTTCCCACTCCAATGATGCCAAGGGGCAGGAGCTGAAGACTGTCCCTGTCATCTTACTCCTGTGTCTGAAAGAGCCAGTCCAAACCTCGCTCTGACATCCTCCACAGAGCGCTGGCTCACACTCCACCTGCTGCAGGGTATGCTGACTTAAACAAGGCACTTTATAGAACAGAGGATGCTGCTAGAAAAGGCAGTAAAGAGACATTTGGGTATGAAACTCATGCTTTCAGTTGCTACATGGAGCAGATACAGTCCAGCAGAACATCAATACAACTTCAGGAAACTGATTATTGTCCATGCACCAAAATGACTGGAACAACAGGGATACACAGGGGTGTTTCCTTTGGGATATTCCCCATGTGAAATGAACATAGCTGAACATTTGGCACCAGCTGAAATTATCTATGGCTTGTTGCGACGGAGGGAAGACACAGTCACTCAATATGAGTGATCAGCAGACTTCGTTTATTGTGCCTTACAGTCACCTTTTATGCCTTGTTATAATTAGCTCATACATATTACAAAAGTTAAGCTCATTATTGGTTAGTTGCCTAAATACCAAGCCCGCCCCTAGTTTCTCTTCTGTAGTTATCTGTTCCCACCTGCAACATTCTTTTCCCACCGAAATCTTCCTGTTACTGTGTAACAAGGACAGCCAAAGACAGTGTATTTTGCTTTACTTCAGATAAGCTGAGAGCGATGTGCATTTTTGTCCAGCCAGCTGGACTATGTCTATGTGACCCTTTTCAGCTAGCCAGTTATCCACAATGGCTCAGGGTCTGAAATACAGAGCAGCCATTTTGCAGGGCAGCCCAGCAAATCCTAAGCCAAAAGACTGCTCTCAAGTGTAACAGGAGGATGCTATTATGACAGGGAGCAGTGGATCCTGCATTGTGTCCCTACACCCATCTCCCTAGTGGTATGATGTGGTGACACAAGTTGAGGCGGACTTAAAAGAAACACTATGTCTGCATGGCTGGGTTCGGACAAAATGGCCTTTATTGTTTATACAAACTATTTATATATCTTAGACAGTGCAGATGTTAGACCCTGAGAGGTTTTTGTGTCCTTCTTCTTGCTTGCTATTTGCTGTTGCTGTAGGTGCCCGTATGCTGCGGTTCTAAGTTCCGATTCTTCACATCCTGTTTACATACCTGACAATTTGTGGCTGTCTTAAAGGTACACGGCTAAGTCTTTGAAGTCAACTAACTTGTCTGCAGACCCGTTGCAGACCCCAACAGTATGACAAGGAGAAATTTTTATACCCATTTCAGGCAGAGCAGGAAACACAGAAGAGCTGCAGGTGCATGCTGATCTCAGTGTTAGGAAGACATCTGAGTGACTTCTATCCCAGACAGTCCTGTCTTGCTGTATCTGCTTATGACTGATCAATACTGTCATGTTTCCCTGATCCAGCCCAGCCCTGGACTGTCACAACCTATCCCAGAGGATACCCCAGCTCTCAGCAACCCTAGGTGGATGCTGATGTTTATCAGAGATGTTGCCTGCTCAAGCAAGACATGGTGCCTGGCAGAAAACTGCACTTGGGTACAACTGTGTGGCTGGGAAAAAAGAGGAACTCTGGCACTAAGTGCTGAGCCTGATCAATGATTGCAAGATCAGCCCCTCAATTAGGGAAGTCAGGTCATGACCAGACTGGAAAACCCAATTCTAGTGCAGTAAATATTATAGTTAATGATCAAATTTAGCTACTGTGTGGTGGTTTGACCTTGGCTGGCCACCAGGTGCCCGCCAAGCCACTCTATCACTCCTCTTCCTCCTCTGGACAGGGGAGAGAAAATATAATGAAAGGCTCATGGGTTATATTCATGACATCTTTTTTAATGGTTTAATTTTAATATCCATGTTTACCAAATTTTAGTTAGGGAATCAAGGGATATTTTCTGATTACTTTTCTAGCTTTAAAAAGAAAAGTTCAGGGATAGCTATCCAACGAACTTTGACTTACACATGTCTATATAGCAACAGCAAACCTGTGGAAAAAAATAAATTTTTCCCCAAAGGAGAGTGATTGCATAAATAACTTATTCAAATGTGTAGATAAATTGCTTTGACATGTTTTGCAGGAAGGAACAGAGGCACATCTGTACTGAAATAGCTCTGGGTACCATAAATCTATTCACAGGTAACTGGATTACCTCATGTGTCTGGTACCAAAATAGGGGATGAAAACATGATCCCCAAATGATGGAAGATTTGCATTATAGCCACATTTGGTAGCACTGTGCTGCACAAAAGAAACTCCCAGTTCCCGTTGGGAGAGAAGTGAAAGCAATAGGTAACAATAGGAGCCACCTTTCCAGCCATGCTATGGCCTTCCTGCTCTGTCCAGACCATCACACTGTGCAGGAGCAAAGGAGACCATTCCCATTTAGGTCAGAGTGTAAATCTCCTAAAAGCTGCCCTGCTTTGCAGCAAAATGGCTCATGTATCAAAGTTTTGTACAGCTGACAGCTCCCATCCACTGCCACAACAGCTGTGGGGACCTTCAGTGTGTTGGAGGTGTTATTCCCTATGGTGCAGGCTTGTGGAGCATCCGATGGATGCCCAGGGGCTGGAAACCCTCAGCTGCTGTCTGTGTGCATTCTCACTGCAGTCAGGACACTTCTGGCTACCATTTCTGTTACCGAAATCTCAGAATGAAGAACTTATCGACACCAATGTGATGTAGATAAGCAGACACTTCTTTATTAACGGCCGGGTGCGTGAGTGAGTCTTCCCACGATCAACGCACACCAAGTCTCAAAATCAGACACCATATATAGAAGTTATTCATACATATTCATTAAGTATTCATGCGTAATCATAATATTTCCCGTAAATCATTAACATATTCTCCTCCTATATCTGATTCTGCGCAGTAGAGCTTAGAAAGGTCTAGAAATGGGTCTGGGGTACGATTTGGGTAGGTGGTATATGAATCGGTGGTCACGATCTCCCCCTGCCGGAATTACCTTTTACTAAAGTTCACGATTTCTTGGCAGGTAACTACAAGCTGTTCCAGTCGACTCTCCCCGGTTTCCATTAATCTTATATTCTGACATTTCAATACACCTTCTACATACAGAAGACTGGTCAAATACAAAGAAACCTTTCAAACCCTAAATTTATTACCCAAGTTTTAACAATGGTTCTAGCCCATTCTTCTAGCCTTGGTACGAGATGTACAGAAGATCTCATAGCAGCTTTTACTGTGCAACTATAAGTTTCATTAAAATATATTTCTTATCCTTCTATATTTCTATTTTATAAAATAATTTTTATAAAATCCAATAATCAATCAAATAAAGTCAATCAATCTTAACTTATTAGCAAATCTATAACATTTCTAGTTACTGGTGTCTATCCCCACCTTGTTGCCTAAAGGCTACTCTGATATTTTCATCTATGTTTTTCTATTTCATCTGATCTACCTCCACAGACCAGGGAGATCTGGCATTGCTAGATGAGGAGCTGCTATATTCAATCAGACTCCAGGTCCATCTAGGCTCAGATTCCATCTTTAATTATGGCTGATATAACTTTTTTTCAGGAGAGGCAGTAAGAATCCTATACCTATGAGATCTGCATGTGAGATTAGAGATCCTGTTCCTGTTCTATAGCAGTCAGGCATGGAAAGCATGGTTTAACATTCTTTAAAAAAATGTTTGTTGTCAGTGGTTGTGGCCATCCTGGATAGTCTAATATCTATATACTACCAAATCTCATTTTAAACTGTATGTGTTTCCTGATTCTGCTTTTGCTCCCTGTCGCTGACAACTGAAGTGTGCAAATATTGGCCTTACTGCTTTCTTCATGTGCATTTTCCAGGACTGGTAGAAGTTGAAAAGGTGCTGGGTATTTCCGGACAGAGCCAGAGTCAGCAAGCTTATGTGCGTAAGAAATTGAGTTCCAGTTTTTAAAAACAATGAACGCTATTCACATCACCGTGGACTGTCAATGGTTTACCACACTGCTTGGTGCAAGAGAAGTGAAAGAGCAGTCCTTGTTTCCTTCTGCTACCAGCCCTGTACCTTCCCCCACAGAGAGCAGCCTGTTAACTACGGGTGCCAGCTCTTAGGTGAGGCAAACCATTGTGAAACCTTTGCTAGTGGTGTGGAAAAAACCCAGCCAGACACCTCATTGTTTGATCTTATTTGTATAAGCAGGAGTAGTGTTATCCCAAATCTGAGTTCTTCACCTGGTGTGCAAGAGCTGATCCACACACAATATTTGTTTATTGCATGTCTGCGCAGAGATGGGTGCTGGGTGGTAATCCACAAAGCTAGCACACCTCTTAACACATAGTAAAACATTTTATACATTTTGAACAATTGTTTACAACTACATTTAATCACACTTAATTCTCATTGGTTCTTACAAGTCTGGTCTCCACTTAAAGGTACAGTATTCTTTCTTTTCACCCTGCATGTTCTGTGAGGAGGGGCTTTATTAGTAGGGTGTTTTCTTTGCTCCAGGGTGGATCTTTTAGTATGCTAATTAGGATAGTTCACACATAGTTCAAGTAATTTTCTGTTTGGTCTTATTAACCATTTGGTTCTTCTTGAGCTTATGTTGTTATTTCTTAGCTTGACCTATTCTTTTTCCCAAGGCCATGTCTTGTTAACTATTTGTAAGGATTATTTAACATCCTCTGTTTTTCAAATTCTTTCTTGTCTTCTTTAAAGTAAATAATTATTGTATCAGGAGGGCTTGTGCTCCCTTGCTTTCAAGCTGCAAGAAGAGAGGGAAGAGGAGAATGAAGGTGGAGGGAAAGGAGGGAGCATAGGAAGCAATTACATGTGTTCAACTGAAGTGTAATATTTACTCATCTGCTTCATTGCTACAGTCCTGTTGTGCCGTTTCCTCACCCTTTTCATTAATTGAAGGTTAAACCCAGAACTATTCAAGCACCATTCTTGCTGTTTCAGTGACAAAACCACTGAGTTGCCTCACACATGACAAATGCCTGCCTTTTATTGCTGCTCATTTATTCCTTCCAGAGCTCCCTCTGCAGCAGATATCCTTTGGCACAGGGAGAGAGGGCCTTGTTGGTGCTGCATCTGCTTGGGTGCCTGGGAGCCATGTTGCACCTATTATTTAATAACTTGCAGTGGAAATTACCACTTATCCCACCGCAAGTGCATGGTACACCACACAGAAAAATAAATCACTGAATGACTGCTTGATGCAGGTGGCACTGTGAACCTTCCCAGCTTAGGTATTCCCTCCCCAGTGGAAAAAAAATCAGAAGGAAATGTGCCATCCTTTGCAGCCACGGTTTGGGCCACGGCCAGCCATTTTGTTGAGGTCTGTGTACTTAAAAGCACTCTGAGCCTCAGGTTCTGCTTGCAAAGTGAATAGACTCAGGCCACGACTGACCTACTAGCCTCAACGATGGTGTGAATTATGATTAAGGCGTCCCACAGCGGAGTCCTTTTTGTTTCTGTTCCTGCCCTCTTGTACAAAGCCAAAACATTTGCAGTTTGCAGCCAAGAAAAATAACTACAAATCTTGTATGATTCAGAGCTCAAGACAACTGTTGTGCAAGCTCTCCCACTGCTGCACCTTCATCCTCACCACACCACTCTCAGCTGCCCTGCAGCTCCCTCCTGAAGACAGAGTGGGCACACAGGGAAAATATTGTTATCACTTGAGTCACATGGTACATTTAGATAGCATAGTAAATGTTATAAGACTGGAAAGACATAGTATTTCAGGAGAGAGAGAGAGAGAGCGCGAGCGAGCGAGAGAGAGAGCAAGAGCAAGAGCAAGAGCAAGAGCAAGAGGTGGTTTCACAGGCTGCCAAGTGCTGAATCACGGCTGTGGATGTATCTGCTAAAGGCAACTGCAGAGCCCCCGCAGCCTGTGAGTGCCCCACACCACAAGTGCACACACCATACGTGCACACACACACGTGCACATTCACACAGACACACCTAGACACAACCACTCCATGCCTGCTTGCTGTGCCTTTCAGCTCACCAACAGTAGAGCTGGCAGCATGGGAAGAGAGTGAAAAGCCACAGATGGAATGGCTGTACTGCTGAAGAATTTTTATGGTATCCTCTCAAGGTAAATTAAACACATGTTTTTGCTTAAATATAAAAGAAAAATTTAATGAACAATGCACTGGATGATGCAATGCACTGATAGATGTTTTTCTTAGGGGAATTGGTGCCTGCATCCTTGTCCAAATGTCATTTCTCCCACAATCATGTAGCATGCAGTGTAGCATCTGCCACTCTTCAACCCCAAGGAGGTGGCATTTCAGCATTCTTTCACTGGCTTGCTTTGGTTTGACAGCTGCCATGGAAAGGTAAGCTGCTATGATGATGGTACAGTCACAGAGCTGCTCCTCCCCCGGGTACAAGAGGAGAAAGCAAACATGTGACAGATGCTGGTCACATCGCTTCATGTGTGACCAGAAGGTGCTCAGTGACATTGCTGATGGCTGAGGCAGAAAAGCCTGTGCAAACCAGAGTCCTGCTTGATGTATTCACAGGGCTGGATTAAATGGCTTCCTTTTTTCATTAGAGACTTTACTGTATTTAAAATAATCATCCCAGATAAGTGAAAAGTTGGTAAGCAAGCTCAGGCTCCACTCTGCTTTGCAGTATCTGAGCTGTGGATAATTACAAGATTACCTTGGGGAGTGGCTGCTTCTTTACTCAGATGGGTTTGAAAAGGCAAAGCTTTGTGACTTGGTGTGATGACTTTTTCAGACACAAGCTTGTGATCAGCTCTGCCTTGTTATTACCCCCTGCAGCCTGGTCATATGAGAGTCTATGTGTTAGTGGGAGGAAGGGAAGACAGCAAGGGCACTGTCAAGTGTTACTGGTGACAATGAGGCTTGGAGATGTTAAGTTTCTGTTAGTTCAGGTTTCAAAGTATATTTTATAAAGATGGCTATAAGTAAAATAATAATTTATTCATGCTGAAAGAGTGCATGATAAGATAATTAAAATCTCTGAAGAGAGAGACTGAGATCATGATAAAAGAGAGGAAAATATCAGGAAAAATCTAAGAATGTCTCAATCAGCAGATGAAAGAGAATTTAATCAGTCATCATCAGCTGTTATTAACAACAAAACACCTGCCCCTTCTTCTGTCCTCCAGAATGTTCATTCCACTCCCAGACACTTTCTGCTGAGATCGGGTATTTTTCTAGTCCTGAGATTTCATTAGTTTTCCTCCCATCGTGGTGTCCTTTCTCGGCTGTGGCTGTGTAGAGCAGATACATGCTACTGCTCCCCTTGTGATGCTGTGCTGTGATTTTGCCTCTGGTGCTCACTGGTTCTTGCTGCTGTACAGGACTGGAAGGCAAAGCCCAGATTTCCAGTAGTGACTCATGTCTCCAGTACCACCAGTGGTTTCTAAGGCTGATTTATTTCCTTAGCTGGAACTATGTGAAACCCGGATGTTTTGACCTGGTGTCAAAAGACTTTACTAGCATCAAAAGCACAGAGCAGAGCTCACGGAGGGACCTCCCAGTTCTGCCTGGGCTGTAGCACCTTCCCACAGAGCGGGCACCCAGCAGGGCTTGGTGCCGGCAGCCCCCCTGGGGGGGCGGCGGGGGCTGGCGAGGAGTCTTGCCGGTAACCCAGCTCCACGGGAGGGCAGTCTTGTTCCACACAAATTGAGCAGCGGGATCATTTATCTTTCTTTTAAAAAGGCAGTTTAGCTATGACAGGTAATTTGGCAGATATTTTGCATACATCTGAAAATAGGAGCACCTGCTGCTGCTGGCCTACAGGGAGGCTGAGGGTGGGGGGAGGATTTTATTAGTTGCTAATTACAGGGCCTGTAACAAAACTCTTGCACTGAAGGGAGGCCCATCCTCCCAAAGCTGTACAAAGCCACTCTAAAATAATTTTCTCCCGGGCACCAGCATCTTTTCAACCATCTTGGGTGACTCCATCACCTTGTAACGATGAGGAGCATGACTGATCCAATTTGTCAGTCATACCATGTGATTGTGTGGCAGATATAAGCAGATCTGATGCACCAGGGATAGAGGAGGATTGTGAAAACTCAACCTAACGTCTCTTTCCTTTTTTTATGGACCCCAAAGGATCTGCTAAAGTTTAAAATAAAGATAAAGAGCCTGCCACTTCATTAAAATATGCATAGATAGAATATAAAAGGACTTATGAGAGGACTTAATTGTGAGCATATGAGGTTCTGTATTTAAACTAGTTGATTTCCAAGGATTCATCTTATGTAAGATTTTTAGACTAAGAAAACAACTGTTGACGTTTTGGAGAGGTCAAATAAAAGTAACATGAAACATATGCCAAATACAAATGAAAATTATGCATTGAAATGTCTTTTTCCATGCCCATTTTCCTGATCAAGTAATTGTTTTGGTTTGAAAAATCAATTAAAAGTAGAACTTAATGCAGACAGTGGTCTAGTCTACATGTGAATAAGCACTTTGGCAACTGCAATCACATATATTGACAGAAAATAGTACCAGTATCAGGTCAGACCCTGTACAGAATATGAATGCAATAACAGTTGGCAGAGCAAGGTAGGGTTTGCTCCTTTCTTCCTGTCTATAAATCTACACGATAGACAGATGGCCAAAGCTGTTTTATGTTTTTAATCTAACTAAACTTTCACGTTTCTTGCTTTGAGCCATAGCTTTAGTTCTGTCTTAGGATCCTAATAGTTTCATGAGTGGTTTGGAGGTACATTTGATTTGTCATAGCTCCTATCAGTTCCATCTTTGCAAATTCTTATATATATTTTTAATTATAAATATTTATTAAAAAACAAACCAAACCCAAGAGTTGGCTGAACAGAACACAGGGGAAAAGGTGCGCAGCAAGACTGTGGTGAGGATGTGACTGTACTTGACAAACTCCCCATGCTCACGTATGAAATCACAGGATGGATAGAGTCCCTGGGTACAGCAGGCTGTGCAAGAGGCAAGACCTCATGGTACCAAGCTGGGGTGTTATTTATGCTTAAAAATCAAATGGGATGACTTTCAATAGTATCCCTCATATTTTCATGCCCCATCTGTTCTTTATAAATTACATGCTGACCCAAAACGCTTTCTGTAAATGCCTATAGAAGAAATCTAAGAAAAATTCAGATTTCCATCAAAGCAAGCAAGTATTAAAAATCAAACGGAATGTGTTTTCTCATTTAAAACATTTTCCCATCCATTGGCAATTACAAAGTCCTGTTCCAGCAAAGCCTTTGGCACACATTTAGCTCTTGGTCCAGCACAGAAAACACATTGAATGCTGGGGGCAAAAGGGGTGCACTGGACATCTCTGACTGCGCTGGGTGTCTCTTGGGGTGCTGGAGCTGGTGCCCTGCAAACTCTGGGCATCAAGAACCTCCCTGGGGATTGGGATGGACCAAGGACAGGATGGGCAGGCACAATAAGGGCTGGCAGTACACTGCTGGCTCTGACAGTACATGGTTATTTTTCTCTGGTACTTCCCCCTCTCTGCTCTCCCTTTTTTAAAGTAAGCACTGACAATCTGGGCCTATAAATCTTTCAAATTGTGTAAGAGGAAAACACCTGCAATTTCAGGCTGTAACAATTTAAAACGGTAAATGCCACTCATTAGAAACCTTGTAACTCTTTAATAGTGTCCTGGTTTTGGTTGGGATGGAGCTAATTTTCTTTTAAATAGCTGGTACAATGCTGTGTTTTGGGTTTAGTATGAGAATAATGTTGATAGGACACTGATGGTTTTAATTGTTGCTAAGTAATGTTTATACTAATTCAAGGACTTTTCAGTTTCTCAGGCCCTGCCAGTGAGAGGGCTGGAGGAGGGGCATGAGAAACTGGGAGGGGACACAGCCAGGACAGGTGACCCAAACTAGCCAAAGAGGTATTCCATACCATATGATGTCATGCTGAGTATATAAACTGGGGGTGGGGGGTGGGGGTGGGGGTGGGTGTTGGTGTTGTCTGGGGCCTAGGGGATCGCTGCTCAGGGAGTGGCTAGGCATTGGTCAGTGGGTGGTGAGCAATTGTATTGTGCATCACTTGGGGTTTTTTCCGTTTGGATTTTATTCCTCTCTCCCTCTCTCTCCTTTTCATTACAATTGTTATTGATATTATTATTATTTTATTTAAATTTATTTCAATTATTAAATTGTTCTTATCTCAACCCATGAATTTTACCTTTTTCCTAATTCTCCTCCCCATCCCACCAGGGGGAGTGAGTGAGCGGCTGCCTGGTACTTGGTTGCCAGCTGGGGTTAAACCACAACAAATAGTTTGAAAGGTTAAAAGTAAGGGAGTTGATACTATTTACGTGGAAAGAGACATTTCTTTCTTTTTTTTTTTTTTTTCAAGTGGATTTAGAGTTTATGGAGTCTCGGGCCAAGAAAAGGCCTTGAGCCAGCCGCAGAGGAGATAAAGTGCAGCCCTGGCCACAGGAAATGCATCTCTGGTCTGTCCAAACAAAGGTCTCTCTTGGTGCACATGGGATGCTTGGAGGAATACATGAAAATAAACAAATTTTTGGTTTAATAATAGGCTTCTAAAAAGATGCTAACTATGTATATCCAGTCAGAGTCAGGATCACAAGCTTATTTAATACAGCATATCAAAAGAAGCAGTCTGAAGGCAGCAAAAAATTCCCCTTGCTCTTGAGGTCATCCACGTCTGAGTTGTAGTTTTGGCCAGAACTCATTTCCAAACTCATTTCTAAAGTTTGAAGCACCAAAACTTGGATTTCTTGTCCAGTTTCATCTTGGGAATAATCATAGAATCCTAAAATCATTTAGGTTGGAAAAGACCTTCGAGATCATCAAGTCCATGTTGCAACTATTCTTTACTCTCTGCTTCTCCCGTAGGTAAGGTAGAAACTAACCTGCACTTGTAGTAGACAACATGTGGCAAGAAAAGACAGAGATGAAGATTGTGTTGTAGCATGCAATAACATACTCTTTGGATAGCTATGCGCTGTGAGAATATAGTCAAAATTTTAAAAAGATTAAGAAAATGGGATGTAGATAATAGCTCCACAGACAGAGGGGGGCTATTAGATATCCACCACCAACATAGCAGTTGCTGATGTACGATATAATGTAATTCATCTTTCTCTCCTTGTGTTATATTATGGGAGGGGGAAATGACTTTTTACAGTCATGGACCTAGAATAAGCATTAGCTGAATTATTACTGATCTACACTATTAGGAAAGGAACTTAAAGTCCCATTTTACAGTATTTTCAGTATCTTCACCTAATATAAAGGAATTTTTCTTAGTTTATAAAAGAATTTTTCTTAGTTTTGTATCTCACCTAGCGTTGAGGAGCTGGTGTTACTGATCACACTACTGAGAGAGGACAGCAGAGGTGCAACACGCTTGCTCAGCTTTTTAATGATGATAATGTGAGTTTTCTCTGAAGTCTCCCAACCCATTAGGGTATCCAGAGCCCCTGCTTCATCCATTAGGAAGTCTTCAAACTCCATTTTCCTGTTAAACTTCAGCCATACCAATACACTGATTCCAAAAAAGAGCAAATCTCCATCAGGACCTGAGAGAGAGTCTGAAAGAATGTGATACTCAGGGAAGAGGTAGCTGTGATCGGTGCCTGGAGGAGGTCCCTCATCCCTCATCCAGTGCAAGAAAATCCTCTGAGTTACTTTGAACTTGGTTTCCACATAATGAGCATAGGTTTGATCCAACACCCATAAAAAGCCATAGGGATTTTATTTGATTTAATGGGATATGATCAAATCCTAGGACAACTGCACTGGGTTCATCTTGGTAATTTATGATAGAGTACATACACATCAGTTACTAATACAATCTACTGCTCTTTGAATATATTCTACTTGTTTTATTTTATTTGTATTTCATGTTTTCATAATGAAGAGAAAATGACAAATGTTTCTGGGGAAGCTAAATGTCAGAACTCTAAATATACCTACTGCTAATATTTAAAGAGTTGTTTTCACTCCACTTGGGAAACAGTGAACTAATGAAAAATATATCTTTATAATTATAGCATCTGAACAGGACTTGAGATTATGACATTGAGACAGTCACAAGGACTGGGTCAGCTGTACCATTTTATTAATTTTCTCTGCATTCTCTCTCAATCAGAATTATACATTTTATTATTATTTTTCTTCTTGATAAAATCTCTAGACTAATAACAAAATAGCTAGAGAATAGTGCCTGATGGAGTTTCATAACTATTTTATTTTTTCTTCTCAGGATAAAGAGTAAAAAGTGGCATTGGATTAATCCATTCTTGAGAACATCTTAAAATTATAACAAGGGCAAAATGGTACAAAATGTATTCATTCTCATGACGATTTCATGATTTTAACTAGGATAACAAATGGCAAAATGTATTGATTCTTATAATAAAAATGCAGTGAGGACAGAAGATGGCACAAGATTAATTAATTGTAGTGGCAAACATAACTGAGGCATGGTCTTATTTGAATAACATACTGCATTTCTGTAGAAAACAAGTATGATGATACAAAAACTGTTATAGAGGTATGAGAAAGAAACTAATCTTGTCATATTATTGTAGTATAGTAGTTTCCTTTTTAGAAATAGGATGGATTAATAGATGTTAAAGAATGTTATGAATCTGTTCCAATATTTAGTAATACTACTACTTTACAATCTTGTTAAAGTTGAAACAAATAAAAGTCTGTGTGAAGAGGAAAGAAATTCCGTAATGATGGATGCCAGTAAAGAAAACACCAAACCTGGGGAAGAGGCAGTGGGATGGAAAAAAGGGCCAGGCTGACTTGTGGGTACTGCTAGCACCAGGAGCTACTCCAGCTCAATGGCAAAAATTCACTGTGGTTTGTGGCAGACTGAAATAGGATGTCCATAATCTTCTTTTACCTGGGGTAGGCTGCCAGGTGACCTTACACCCCACCAAAAGGTAGGATTGTCCCAGGGGAAATAGTCAGTTTGTCCATGGGTTCAGCACCTATTTTCCTATCAGTCCAGTAAGAATCCATGGAAGAAACAGCTGTGTTCACCAACATCTTCCTTCTACTTTCACAGCATCTCCACTCAGAGCAGCTCCAGGCAACATTCTTCAAGCTGTTTCACAGCAAACACTCACCTCTGTTTTAGCACAGTGTAGCACAAGGCACAGCTCTCATACAGTGCAGCACTGTGTCAGATAGGTCTGCAGTGGTTACGATGATTCTACTGTATGTGCCAAGGAATCCTTGCCTGATTTCAGAGGTGGGCTTATCAGAGATGCTGAGGGGGCTGGCGGGACCCTACGTGTTCACATGCTCCTGACCATGAGACATGGGAATGGCTGTGGCTGGGTGGCTTCATGCCCCGCTGCGCAGCAACAGCCCCCGGCCAGGAAAGTAATGCATGGCTCTTCATTTCTGTTGTCAATCATATTTTACTGTGGGAGCAAGGGAAACACCACCGTGGTGAGGAAAGGGGCAATATGGAGACTAAATCAACTGTTGTTTGCCTGGTAGGGTTGGGAGGGAGATCCTAGAATCATAATGAGTACAGGAAAGAATCCTAAAAGAGGCTATTTCCATCACAATTTATGAATCCAGCACAGACTTAACCCCCCCACTGGGTGTGCACAGCTATTATTCCCATAAAGGGAAAGGAGTAAAAATTTTTGTTGGTGTCTCAGTTTAAGAGTTTGGAAGATAAGAAGCACTTCTTACCCTGAACAGAGCAAGCGGAGTTTGTATGTGTATGTGTATCTATGCAGTTTATAATTGCAATCGGACTGTGATAACCATCTTATGGCAAAGGTAATGGTGTTCTTATCACTAAGTGAAAAGCCCTTAGGGCTGACTGTAAAAAACAAGTTATTCCTGTTCTTAATGCTGTTTTGAAGTAAATCCTTAATGTTCAGCCATTTAAAATGGAGCAGATAGCTTAGATTTTAAAGATGGATAAATCATAAAAGAGAGCTGGAAACTGGTTTACAGTTTCCCCTGCAGGGCTCCCATGCTGCTAGTGTCTCAAAAATCACTTTTCAGAGAGCTGTCCATGTCTAGCATTCAGCTGTGCTGCAGGAATGCCAATTGTAATTAAATATGTTAAAAAATACATTTCACAGCTTATTCAGGGTGACAAATACTTCCTGTTCTGTGAACCTGTGAAAATCAAGGAAGCTCTCCTCCCAGATTTTTTTTTTTCAAAGTACTGGTTTCATTTTAATGAGTTAGAAGAAGAATACTTGATTTTCTTCAACCCTTTCCCATGCATTACCACCAAAAAGGGGGACCTTGCTGTCCCAGTTCTATAGTGGGGGATACTAAGTCACTCTGCAGCCTGATGACAGAGCCTGCTCCTGCTCTCAGCTTGGCATCCAAGTGAGCCACTTGGTCCACAAGAACAACTTTTATCAATTATCTATCATTCTCTCTATTGACAGGTAAAGGACACCTCTGTTGTGAAAATGATGCTAGGCGAGGAAGGGCCAAATAATGGGAATAAAATAGTAAAGTAATGGTAAAAAGGGAGGAAACTCACCCAGCACAGGCCAGGCTGTGAATAATGGCTAAATTCCTTTCTCTGTAATTAGTCAGCTGAAGTACAAATGGCCATACCACACGCATGCTTAGCAGCAGGGTGGGAACACATGCAGTGAAGGAAACCCTCACTCTGCCTTCATCCACAAACAAGAAACATGTAGATCCTGTGTAGTGTGTTTTGAGATGCGTTATGGGCTGCATCAGACAGCCAGCAAGGTGCTCCCTGAGAGGTTAACCTGATCTGCTCTACCAGGATGACCGGGCTACTCAGATAGACCATCTGAACAGTCCTCATTGCTTTACATGTGGATTGATTTCATGACTCTCAAAATAACTTTCCTAGGACAGTGCTTATTATCTACCTCTGAAACACAGTTTTATGGCAGTGATGTGTACACAGCTGGAAGATTGGCATATCATTCCTGCTAGATCTCTTGGACTCATGCATTGTATGCCCGTGACCACAAAGGCTGCTCTGTTTCTGCTCCATTATACACATAGAAGTTCCTGTGACAGTAGGGTTAATTCCTCAGTCTTCATGCTTCAGAAAGAGATCTTTGCTTCTTTAAGCTGAAGGAGTTTTTTAAGAAGTTAGAAGCAGTATGTCTATGACATATGCCCAATTTCCATGTCATCAGTCAAGAGATGAGCAGATCTGTCCATTTTTTAATAATGTTATTTGTTTTTGAATTATGATTTTGGCCTCATTATCTCTTTATTCACCACCCTCCATTAAATTTTCCCAGTCAATGAAGTTCTTGTATTCTCTGTACTGTGAGTTAATGAAATTAATTCAATGATGTGGCTGTCTGTGACAACATCAGGCTGTCCATGATGGCTGGTATTGGCCTCTCCCATCCAGTGTTCTGAGGGAAAAAATTCAGCCTGTTGTATTACAGCCCATTAAGAAATTGAATTTTGGAATCACCCAGGGCAAAACCTATAATTTGGTTGGGGTTTTTTGTTTGGTTTTTTTGTGGGTTGTTTGTTTTTTGGTTTTTTTTTGTCAGAGAATGTCAGAATTGACATAAAGGCTGTCAGGTGTGAACATGGGTCAAAATTTCAGAAATGAGGTCTCATATCTGCTGACTTGAGTTGTTCTTCCTCACCATTGCCCTCAGAAGCAATAGGGAACATTAACTGGTGCCATGCAGCATCACATTTTAGGAGGCTCTTAAAAGCTGACAGAAAGTTGCAAGTGATGTATAAAGATGAATACTGATACAATCTGCTCACACAGTGGTTCTAGGTTCCCTTGCTGATGCTCACAGTGACCACAGATTAAGCCATGAAGCAAGGTCACAGTCCCTCCACACCTGGGGGAGGGGGGGGCAGATCTGTGCTTGTCAGCATGTTTACAAAGTTCTCATTTTTCTGAGATGGTTTGGCTCATCACAATTTGTTTATAATCACCTGTGATACTTCATTTACAGTACCAGTGTAGATATGAGAGAATTAATTTTCTCTCCATTATGGTTGTTAGTGTTATTAATATCTTGCTTTTAATTGCTAGATCAAATTACTTAGTGTATTATTTCATGTGTCATTCCACAACAGAGAAGTTCAGAAATGTACTTGTATGCCTGGCTCCTCCAAAAAAAGGGTAACTCAAAGATAATTTGCTAAACAAAATTTTCTTGTGTATTTTTAAGAGGCAGAGGGCCAAATAAATACAGTGTATAAGTGAATGCAAATCTAGTAAAATGAAAATTATTGTACCAATTTACCTCCAGAATGACTGGCCATCTCAGCTCAGATAAATCAAGTGACACTGTCTTTCTTTAATTAACACTGGTATTAACATTAAAAGGGAAAATGCTGAAACATAATTAAGAGTTGGCATTTAACTATCTTGCATGACAGAGAAGAAAGGACAGAATCTGCTGTCCCCTCTCGGTATCTCTGCTTCATACCAGTCCAGGCTGTCCCCCCCCAGCCAGCAGGACCAGGCAAGCACAAAGGTGAACTTCAAGCTGCCCCTGAGCAAAGTTACATTGTACAGAAGTCCTTGCTGGTGCTGCCATCTCCCATCCAGACTGAAAAGATCTGTCCTGCCACTTAAACCTCAGTATCAGCCAGCTTTGCTCCTGGCTTCACAGCTGCTGTGACACATGGGAGAGGGAAGTCATGGGGTGAGACAGGAAGGTGAGTGTACAAAGGGAAAAGGAGTGTGGCACAGGCAGAGAGGAGCTGGGTGCTGGTTTTGCCATAGGAGACCTCTTGATATCTCTGTGCATTGTACAAGGCTGGAGACAGGACTCCAGGGATTCAAATGCAAGCAGAAAGCAAGAAACGGCCAGACAGCTGCCCTGGCATGCAGGAACAGCTGGGAGGGTGGGCAGAGACAGGAAGAAAGGGGTACACAAAGTCCAGGTCAGTTTTCAGGCTGCAACCTGGGATGCAGGACCCAAACAGCAGAAAGAAAGGCTGCTTTTAGCTAGTGTAGCCATGAGCTTGAATTTGAATGCTGCTCAAAAATTGATGTTTGTCCACATAGTCTTTTGCAGCAGTAGCTCTGCTGGTTATAGGAGCCAGCACAAAAAGGCAGGGTCCTCTCCTTGCTGCCAGATCCCTGCACCCCTGCTCCAGAGAGCTGTGGCTTCTGTAGCTGTGTCAGTCCCTGCTCTGGGCCCATCTCTTCCAGACCCGTGTCCCTGCACAAGTGTGCCTGCAGTGGGGGAGTGGGGTTCACAAGCCATATCCTGGTGTGGAGATGACTCAGGGAGCAAAAGTCAGGGTGTGAACAGGTCTGCCCTTCTTTACACCTCCACACACCCGCCACAGTCCTGACCTGGCCTCCCCACGCCAGCCAGCCCCATCAGCCTGGGACCACAGTAGGGCCTGGGAGAAGGCATGGGTCTTCCTCTCCACCAGTCATGCCCCTTCCTCCCTGCTGCATCAAGATGAGGTGAGTGGGGAGTATGGCATGTACAGATCCTCTGTGCCCCAGGCAGATGCTCACTGGGGTGATTAATCCAGGCAGCTCACAGCATGCTGCCACCAAGACCCTAAAGCATGTGTGACTGAAATCTGGTGGGACATGCCAGCACAGCTTCTGCAATGGCAACCTCTGCCCTTGGCTGCTGTGGGCTGTAGGTTCCTGCCATGTGGAGTTTTGTCCTGACCGTGCTCTTACATTGCTGAGATGAAGCAGACACACTGCCCTAAGAGAGTCTGGTCCTTCATGACCACTCCTTAAATAAATGCCTTACATCTAAGTAGTTAATTAATTTTAGAATAACCTATTAAAGAATATATAATATAATCCTATCACAGCTAAATGTCATCTCCTGTAAAAACAAGGGTATTTCAGCAAATAACCCCCCTGTAAAAATAGCACTTGGGAAAAGTATATTTTTAAACTTTCACTGATGTTTATTTTTGAAGCCCTGAAATTTAGTTCATGTGTTGAATAAATACCCTTCAGATATCTTGTCTAGTTATTATTCACATCACAAAGGGTAATATGTTCTCTTCTGTTCTTTTGCAACATCAAAAATAACTATGGCCATCCCTTCAGATGTTGATGGCTGAGTGTTTCCCTGTAGGACAATGGGAGTGTGAAAACAGAAGAGGGGAAATTCATGTCACATCACAGCTCCTGAGAAGCGTGTATCGCACTGTCTGTCTCAGTGTTGTGACACAATGAGTTCAAAGCAAAACGGGTTCATAACAATAGGACATTTTTGATGAATTGTTGCCATAATGTGTTACCATAAGGTTTGCCAGGATTGTTGTCCTGTCAGCGGAAGTCATCTTATAAAAAACACCCCAATTCTAGTGAGTGTAGGAATTCTATGTCTGCAAGCAATTATATGGTAGCTGTATGACTACATAAAGATGCTGTTGCTGATGTAGAGCATTTGGATAGCAGTAAAGTGGTCCCTTTAATCCCTCTGCTTCCTAGGTAAATAATACAAAAAAATAGTATGCATAAGCAATGTTAAGAATGTCTATGGCAGGGGTCCTCAAACTTTTTAACCAGGGGGCCGGTGCACGGATGAAGTCGCAGGAAGTCATCTGCGGCTGCTTGGTTTCCCCCCCCAACCCCCGGCGGGGGGGGGGGGGGGGGGCAGGGGGGTCTGTAAATACCGGGGGCCGGATTGAGGACCCTGGGGGGCTGTATCCAGCCCGCGGGCCATAGTTTGAGGACCCCTGGTCTATGGCATCAGGAAGAAATGTAGCTTCACAGCAAGGAAATTTGCAAGAAAGGATAAGAAAGGTACTGTGAAAAGGAGGAAATGGGAAGGAGCTGTGCAGACCAGCTATCCACATCTTCAATGAGCCTTATGAGGTCAATTTTGGCAGTTGTTCATATCCCCCATGGCCCAAGTTGATGCCTCATGGCCACCTCTACAGAGCACGCTCCTAGGCAAAAATGGAAGCTGAATTGCATTGCTGGGACACTATATACTTCCTCTTTAGAAGCAGGAGGTGACGTACGGAATTAAACTCTATAACTCGAAAGTTATAAAGTAGGTATGTTTATTGCGCGCAGATGCACGGGGGATCGCTCCTCCACAAGCGTGCATGCCCGAAGTGATGAACCATCTCACATTTATACAATAAAACAAATGAATATTCAATTAACGCCTATACATATTCATTACCTAAACCCGCTTACTCTCGCTTTGTATGTTAATTAGCTTATCAGTCCTTTGCCTGGAATGTGGTGGTCTTGCAGGTTTGTAGGTGATTCATGTTCTTGTGACCATCCGTGACCATCCGATCTTCTCCAGCAAGGAGACTTAGCACTCCCTCCCTCTAGATAGCATTGGAATATCTCTCATCCTTTTCTCATTCTCTTTTAAATAGCCCTTTGTTAGAGGAAGAAGGGCAGGCATCTCCCCGTCTCCCCTTTGTTAGAGGAAGAGGGGCAGGCGTCTCCTCAAAACTGTAGTTGTCTCCTCAAAGCTGTGTGCCTATGTGACCAGACACCGCACCCATGACTAGTCACCATACCCACATTCCTGAGTAGACATATACAATCACAGTCGGTGTCCATTGTCCCCATTTCACACCATTTCTCCATATCAATCCCCCCTTTTCTATCAAACTAAGTAAATTCTTTTACTTAAGCAGTCTTCCCGAATGATATAAAGCATCATACATAAGTGTTACCCTTTTAAACATTCTCCAAACCCACAAATATAACATAATGGTTAGTATTAAGGAAATTCCTAAACTGATCAATAAGATCACAATGGGGTGTACCATAGTGTTAAGAATTCCTGTTGCAGAAGGTGACCAGCCAAAGAGAGTATCCCACCACTTATGGTTTCCATCCTGTTCTACCTTTTTTAAAACTTTCTTGATCCCCTCTACATCATGATGGATCATAAGAAGAGTTTTGTGTCCCTTTTCTTTGGTTTCTTCCAGTATACGTTGTAAATCTGCATGTTTTAATAGTTCTTTTATACTACTTATATTTAGTCCTATGGGGGTAGGAATTATCATCTGTGATAGGGTAAAGTTAGTTGTAAAATTACAGATACAGTAATTTGAATATTGTGCGGTCTCCTTTACCTCCCCATCTATGGCTATTGTGTTACACTTAGTTCTCAAACACGCACATCCCTTCCCTGCATATATAATTACTGTTTTCAAGTTTGCATTTGGTCGGGCCTCGAAATGACATATTTTCTGATCTGTATCTAAACAAGTATCCTGAGCCATGATAGTATTGCTTTCACAGAGGAAGCCCTGCTGTTCTCGCATAATACAAGATTCTAAATCTACTGTTTGCCACTTGTCACCTATCTTTCTGGCCCATGTTCTATGTTCAAAAGGATATAGGAGCACCCCATTATGGTTAATTCCAAGGGCTACAATGGGGTGTATGGTAATTATTACTGCATTATGTATGGTTAATACAAAAGCTGTGATGGTGTGTGTGTTGGGGTCATAGGTAAAGTTCACCATATTCCACCATGACTGGAGTTTTCTTTCTACCTCCGTAGCATTGTCCCAAACCATCTTTCTAATTTCCGTAGGAAATATGCCTTCCTCTCCTTCTCTTATTATGGATGCAGCTATTGATTGCATCCACATTTGGGCTTGGATACAACTTAGAGCCAGGGCGACGTCGTCCTGTAAACCACCTAATGCCTTAGTGATGAGTTGATGATCTTCCATGTTTATTTGTTCCCACCTGGGTAGTACCTTTGATATCAACCATTGGTGTGCCCCTAATGCCAATAATGAAGATTTTAGTGGTTGTCGTAGTTTTGATAGATCGGCCGTGGTGGCGGCTACTTTATTCATTATCACCTCTGAGTCTATGGAATTTAATACTCTGAGTCCTGTTCCCAACATTCCAGTTACATCTCTCACTATTCTGTTTCGATAAATATTTCCCCTTATTCTTAACCAAGTTGTCTATCCCTCATAAGAGGTTCGTAAGAAGGGGGAACAGGATGGCTTAGCATCAGAAACATTGACTTGTATTTGTAACTCTATTCTTCTAAGAGACCATTCTGGGTTAAACAACATTTGTTGCTGACCTGTATTTCTGATTACATATGGTCCAATTGTATAAATGTTTGGATTTGGTTTAGTTAATTTATTTTGATCTTATAAGTCAGAGCTGTTCTTGGGGATTCCTTTCCTAGGCATATTATAAAGATGGGCTCAGTTAAGGTAAAATTGTGCCAACATTCCCGTGAATTAAAGCACATGGTTGTATTTAGAAGGGTAAATTCCTTATCTACCTTTCTGACATTAATCAGGGTGTCTCCCGAAATCTTAGTGTTATCCTTTTCATTATATGTTTGACACCCTACTTTTATCCTATCTCCTAATTTTCCCCATAATCGGTCAACTTTGTGTACATCCTCCCGATCCCATTGATTCCTTTGGTACACCTCATTTTCAGAAAAAACCACCATAGCTAGTTTTGTCTTTGAGTCCACCTTTCCCATTATTCCAGTGTGTTTTTTCTGGGCATGATTCCAAGGCCAGTTATCAGGCTCTTGGTTGTAGGCAAGAGAGAGGGTACAAAAAAACACAAATGGTTTAAACCCACTATTGATCATTTTAAGAATCTAAACGTTCCTCATATATACATATAAAATCTGTTTTGATCAAAAATATCTTTGTTTGAGTTGGGGCTTACTGATAACAAGTTGGGCAAGACTGGCCACTGGCTCAGTCCCAGACTCTTTTGTTCTATATTGTTTGTTGTGGTGCCCTTCCCATATGGTGGATCTACAACCGCTCAGGTTCACTTACTTGCCACCCACATTGTTCCCATTTGTCCGAGTAAATTTGAGTTTCAGTTCTTTTTTATCTGGGGTTACTTTCCACGAAGTTGCAGGGGCTTTCTTGATCCGGGTATGGTGAATCCAAGAATTCTGTCCCTCAACCTTGATTGCAGTGTAGGTGGTGAGTAGGACTTGAAAAGGTCCGGTCCACTGTGGTTCCAGGGTTTTATCTGCAAAACACTTAACGTATACATAGTCCCCTGGTCGTATATCGTGAACAGGTCCATCCAGACCCCTACTGCGTGTTCCCATCACATGCTTCTCAATTCTTATTAATTGTTTGTTTAGTGCCACCATATAGGAAGTCATTGTTTCTTCACCAATCTGTGAAGACATCCCCTTTTGTACCCCATAGTGTTACCGAAATCTCGGAATGAAGAACTTATCGACACCAATGTGATGTAGATAA
This sequence comes from Falco rusticolus, assembly GCF_015220075.1. Classification (NCBI taxonomy): domain Eukaryota; kingdom Metazoa; phylum Chordata; class Aves; order Falconiformes; family Falconidae; genus Falco; species Falco rusticolus. The sequence goes on along the minus strand of NC_051209.1, from coordinate 19,704,771 downwards.
GCAGACACTTCTTTATTGACGGCTGGGTGCGTGAGCGAGTCCTCTCATGATCAACGCACGCCAGGTCCCAAAATCAGATTCCATATATAGAACTTATTCATACATATTCATTAAGTATTCATGCATAACCATGATATTTCCCGTAAATCATTAACATATTCTCCTCCTATATCCGATTCTGCGCAGTAGAGCTTAGAAAGGACTAGAAATGGGTCTGGGGTACGATTTGGGTAGGTGGTATATGAGTCGGTGGTCGCGATCTCCCCCTGCCGGAATTACCTTTTACTAAAGTTCACGGTTTCTTGGCAGGCACCTGCAAGCTGTTCCAGTCGACTCTCCCCAGTTCCCATTAATCTCATATTCTGACATTTCAATACACCTCTGCGTACAGAAGACTGGTTAAATACAGTGGAACCTTCCAACCCTAGAGTTATTACAATAGTTCCAGGCCCTTCTTCTAGCCTTGGTACAAGACGTACAAAAGATTCCATAACAACTCTTACTGCGTAGCTGCAAGTTTCCTATAAAATTTTTTCCTTATCCTTCTATATTTTAATTCTATTAAATGATTTTATAAAATAAATTAATTAATCAAATAAAATCAATCGATTTTAACTTATTAACTAATCGGTAACATTTCCCCCCTTTGAAAGTGTTGAAAATCATTATTTCAATACTTTCACATTATTCATATATCTTTTGTTTCAACATATTTGGGTAATGGATCATGTCTTGGTGAAATAGTTGGTACTTCTCTCATAATCATACGACTCACTGCAATTCCATTGGTAAATTGTTTCTTCAGACATGCATATATCAGCATGCTCATCAAAAAGACAACTAGTAACAGAAACAAAGTCTTAATTATAGATTGTATCCAAGAGCTCAAATTCCATCCCAGTTTGTTAAAAATTTTCCCAAGCCAATCTTCTGACATATCCTTTTGAATTGTTTCAGTTTCTTTTTCAATTTTTCCCAATAGATCTAGATCATGTTCCACATCCTGAGTGACATTTGGAATGTGGATACAACAGTGGTCCAGTTTATCCTTAAGATATCCACACACTCCATGTTCTTTAAGTAGGAGCATATCTAGTGCCATTCTATTTTGTAAAGTCATTCTGGAAGTTGCCTGTAGTTGTATATTCAATTCCTTAAACCCCTTCTTGGTAACGTTTGCCAATTTTTCCACTTGACCAGTTAACTGATAGAGCCATGCTCTGTTTCTATATGAAGCTATAGGATTTAAAAGTGATTCCAGTGCCCAGCCAATTTTCACTCCTGTAAATGGTTCATTCCAAATATCATCATTTATCCCTGATCTCTTTATTTGTTTTAATTCTAGATTCTCTAGAGATCCTTTAAATGGTGATTTCTTCCAAATCGGACACAATGTTGGCATGCCTAATGTGATTTGTTTCACCTTACCATCTAATGGTAGGTGTGTTGTCCAGGTTCCATCACTTAATGCCCAAACTAAATGTCCTGGACTTCAAATAGTAGTTTTACTACAACTAAACAAAGTTCCTTTCCTAACTGTAAAAGTGCTGGTTAAATTGAGAGTGTTCTTAAGACCTCGACAAAAACAACCATATTTCAAAGCAGCAGCCAACGGAGGAATTCTTTGAATTACTAAGTCTGCATTATTACAATCATACACTTTTTCACATTTCCACCATGGCACTATTTTATTTTCCTTCTCTCCCGATGTAGTTGACCTATCATCTACCCAGGGTAATACTGAAAAAACCTTTCCATCCCAGGTAAAACACCAAGAAGTTCTTGCTATATACTGAAAATGGGAAAATATGGACATAGACCATATAGAATCCCACTGGTCTACTAACTGGGTGCTCTGGCCAGTTTCATTACACTTCCATTCCATAACACTTTTGTTCACGTTGATTTTAAATTGTTCATCATAAGAACACCATCCCACAGTCTTAAATCTTCCTATTTTGGTAAAAACATAATTTAACAATTTTTCACAATCCGCCAGACTACCTGGAGTTTTCCACTGTTTTCTAGTGACTTTTACTTGCTCATACCATTGAGTCACTGGCCTCTGTTCACAATAATTGGTTTCATTTTTATGTTCCAGGTTAGTCAAATTCATAGTTAAAATTCCCCATGGAATAGATTCACCTACTGCCCTCGGTATTGGCAAACAAGCAGTGATCTGTGTGATGTTTTGTAAATTGGCAAATTCTTTAATCAATCCTACCATCAAATTTTCCTCAGCCATTTGTTTGGGAATGTCAATCACTTATTCTGTTTCTATTTGTCTTTTGTTCCTGTCCACCAAGTCAGCCCATGATCCCACCAACACTACCGACCAAAAGAAAATCCAAAAACCAATCATAACCTGATATACAAAATTAAACATGTTTCAAAGTCAGTTTTTAAGTCTCTGAGTTACGTTTCACAATCTTCCACGGAATAGATGCTTTCTTCATGGTGCTTTCTTCACTCGAGTATAATGTATCCAAGCATCCGATTCTGCAATTTTGATAGCTGTAAAAGTGGTTAGCAGTATCTGGAAGGGTCCTCTCCAGTGCTCCTGCAAAGGTTCGGAGGTCCAAGTCTTCACATAAACATAGTCTCCCGGCTGGAAATCATGCACTGAATTTTCCAGGGGTAAAGGTCTATTTCAAATTACTACACTCCAAATCACAGCCAAAGTTTTCCTTAGAAAAAGCAAAAAGTTATACACATCTTGTTTTCCTTTTACATGTATGTTTAGATTTGGTTCTGGAGACTCATATGGTTTTCCATATAATAATTCATAAGGACTGACTGAGGTTCCACTCTTTGGCTGTACTCTGATTCGTAATAACGCCAATGGAAGTGCCTGAGGCCACTTTAGACTGGTTTCTTGACAAATTTTACTTATTTGTCGTTTCAAAGTTTGATTCATCCTCTCCACTTTCCCACTAGATTGTGGCCTCCAAGATGAATGTAAATCCCAATTAATACCCAATGCTTTGCTAACACTTTGGACTACTTCAGCCACAAAGTGTGGACCTCTGTCAGAGGAAATTCCAATAGGAACTCCAAATCTCGGAATTATTTCTTGTAATAACCACTTCACTACCTCTTTTGCTTGTGTAGTGCGACAGGGAAGGGCTTCTGGCCATCCTGTAAAAGTATCAACCCCTACCAGGATGTACCGGTACCCATTTTGTCTAGGTAACTCTGAAAAATCTACTTGCCAATAATCTCCAGGTTCTGTACCAGATTTCAGTCTACCCATTTGAACCTTTTTTTTAATCACTGGATTATTTTTCAAACATACTTCACACTTTGCAGTTACCATTTTAGCTATTCCTAACATATTAACTGATATTACTTGCTTTCGTAAAAATGTTACTAAGGCTTCTGCCCCCCAATGACATTCTTGATGTCTCATTTGAATTATTTCTCTCATCAAAAGAGGTGGAATTACTACTTGCCTGTTAGGAGTTATCCACCATCCAGCTAAGTTTTTCTTAGCATTTAATAACTGACCCAATTTGTCATCTTCCTCTGAATATCTCGTTTTTTCCCTAGGAAGGGTTACTGTTTTAGAAGGAATTATTGCCATTTGCAATGCTTGTTTCTTTCTTTGCTACCTTTTTTTTTTTGCTGTTCTATCAGCTAAATTATTCCCAGCTATTATTTTTGTATTCCCAATCTGGTGTGCCTTACAGTGCATGATTGCTACTTGATCTGGCTTTTGAACTGCTTGCAATAATTGTAAAATTTCTGTTTGATGCTTAATGTTTAATCCTTGAGAGGACAATAACCCCCTCTCTTTCCACAAAGCTCCATGGACATGCACTACCCCAAAGGCATATTTTGAATCAGTCCAGATATTTACTCTCTTGTCTTTGCTTAGTTCTAAGGCTCGAATTAAAGCGATGAGTTCTGCCTTTTGGGCTGATGTGGTACTCGCCAATGCTCCTGCTTCTATAACTGTAGTCTCTGTTGTTACCGCATATCCGGCGTATCGGACTCCTTGTTCCATAAAGCTGCTTCCATCAGTATACAATTCCCAGTCTGGTCGCTCCAATGGCACATCCTTCAGATCTTCACGACTGGAATAAACATACTCGATGGTAGCCAAGCAATCATGTTCCAGTCGTCCTTCTTCCTGTATGGAACTTAAAAACACTGCAGGATTTACCAGGTTAGTTGTCTTTAGAATCACATCATCTTGTTCAGTCAATACCACCTGGTACTTCATCATTCGGCTGGGAGACAGCCAGTGTCCCCCCTTCTGTTCTAGGACAGTTATCACCATGTGTGGAACATAGACTGTTATTGTTCTTCCCAAAGTCAATTTCCGAGCTTCTTGTATGAGCATCACTGTTGCGGCCACTGCTCGAAGGCAGTTTGGCCACCCTTTACTCACTGTGTCCAGTTGTTTAGAGAAATATCCGACTGGTCGTTTCCAGCTTCCTATCCTCTGGGTTAACACGCCCAGTGCAAGGTGTTGTCTTTCATGTACAAACAGCTGGAAATCTTTGGTTAGATCCGGCAGTCCCAAAGCAGGTGCAGACATTAAGGCACGTTTCAACTCTACAAAAGCCTTTTGTTGTTGTGGGCCCCATACAAAGGGAGAGTTCTTTTGGGCCTCGTACAGCGGTTTAGCTATTAGCCCATAGTTCATGATCCAAAGGCGACACCACCCAGTCATTCCCAAAAATGCTCTGAGTTCATGAATATTTCTCGGCTCAGGTATACCACAAATAGCTTCTTTGCGATTTTTTCCTAATTGTCGTTGTCCTTTTGAAATCTCAAAGCCCAGATATATCACAGTCTGGCAGGCTATCTGGGCTTTCTTCCTGGATACTTTATACCCATTTAGTCCCAGGAAATTCAAGAGGTCAATAGTCACCTGTATACAGGTCTTTCTTCTGTAGCAATCAATATATCATCCACATATTGTAAGAGTAAATGTCCAGGCCTTGATTTATCCTGTTTCCAGATTTCAAGTTCCTTTGCTAATTGATTTCCAAAAATAGTTGGACTGTTTTTAAATCCTTGGGGTAATCTAGTCCATGTCAGCTGCATCTTTCGCCCGGTTTGAGGATTTTCCCATTCAAAAGCAAACAGTTTTCTGCTTCCCTTTTCCAAAGGTATACAAAAGAAAGCATCTTTTAAATCAAGCACTGTAAACCACTGATAATTCTCCCTCAATGCTGTTAACAGTGTATAAGGGTTTGCTACTACAGGATAAATATCCTTAACTATTTGATTTACTGCTCTCAAGTCTTGTACCAGTCTATATTCACCCGAAGGTTTTCTGACTGGTAAAATAGGAGTATTATACTCAGATTCACATTCTTCCAAAATTTTATACTCCAAAAATTTATCAATCAATTTCTTCAATTCCTGTCTCACTTCCGGTTTGATTGGATATTGTTTAATTCTCACTGTTCCTGCGCCTTCCTTCAAATCTATTTTAACAGGTTCTGCTAGTTTCGATTTACCAGGAATATCTGTTTCCCATACAGTAGGGATCACTGCCAAATCCACCTCCGGTGGAATTTCTTGTTCCTTTACCTTTTCTTGTATCATCAAGACTTCTCCCGTTTTTGACTCAGGTATTTTCAAGAAAAGTTCTCTTTCATCAAAAACAATTTGTGCATTTAATTTGGATAACAAATCTCTTCCTAAGAAGGGTATCGGACATTCTGGTACATACAAAAATTCATGTGTAATTATCTTATTTCCAAATTTCAAATCCAGGGGTTGCAGGAATGGCCTGGTTTTGTTCCAATTTTTCCTTTACAGGTATTTAATAAAAAAATGTTGCTCCTGTATCCACTCCCAAATTCACAATTTAAACAACATTTTTTTCCACTTTCTTATTATCAGAAGTTATAGCCATTACCAAATTATCTCTAATAGTTAGCTTACATTCATCCTGCCAATCCTTTCTTTGTCTTAAGTAAAAAAACAAATCCACATCTGGCATTTTATTCCATTTCCCTTCTCTTTTACAATACAGCATTAACTGCAAAATAGTGTTATAATTCAGTGTCCCATTCATGGGCCACTTTTCCTGTTCATCCAATATATACAAAGGCCACCAATTATTACATTACTCAATTATCTGGCTCTTTTGCAGATCATCATATAAATTTCCCCAATGTGCCAATAAACATCCCAACAAAGAATTTTTCGGGATTTTGTCATTTAACACAAGATTACCCACGCTTTTACTTTTAAACAACTGAGTTAACTTAGTTGCCATGGTGTAATTACTCACAGTACAATACACAATTATCCAACTCTGTCACTCCAATCCGCGGATCCACACTCCACACTCGCTTTCGTTTTCAATTATATGTCTCACTCTTACAGCCACACTCACACTTTCCCACAGTTACTTTAAACAAACATATAACACAATATTATACCTCTTAATTTTCTTCTTAATACACAAACTCACAAAACAACAAAGAACACCAAAAACTTCTAACTTCTTGTTAGAGGCACTACCTTAGAGAACACTATAGCATATAGTTTCTCTTGTCTACACTTTTGTCCAACCCTGCAATAGCTTTCGCTTATGTCTTACGGGCAGACTCCTAGTCCTACCCTGCGCAGCTCTTTCACCGCGTCTGACAGGTAGACTTACTCAGTGGGACTCCAACCCACTGGTGGGACTCCATCCCACTCTTTCCCATACAATTATTATAGTGGGACTCCCCCCCACTTTCTCCAGTGCACTTACTTACTTACTTTAGTGGGACTCCCACCCACTTACTACAATTAAAAAAAGATGTGTCTTACCAAATATCCAGGGAACGTCGCGAAGAGCCTTACGGATCGGGGATCGATGGGTATCCCCGAGAAATCCTCGGTGCCGGCTGGAACCGATCAGGTCCCCGACTCCTCCGGTCTCCTTCAGCGAGGTCCCATCTGGGTCGCCAAAACTGTTACCGAAATCTCGGAATGAAGAACTTATCGACACCAATGTGATGTAGATAAGCAGACACTTCTTTATTGACGGCCGGGTGCGTGAGCGAGTCCTCTCACGATCAACGCACGCCAGGTCCCAAAATCAGATTCCATATATAGAACTTATTCATACATATTCATTAAGTATTCATGCATAACCATGATATTTCCCGTAAATCATTAACATATTCTCCTCCTATATCCGATTCTGCGCAGTAGAGCTTAGAAAGGTCTAGAAATGGGTCTGGGGTACGATTTGGGTAGGTGGTATATGAGTCGGTGGTCGCGATCTCCCCCTGCCGGAATTACCTTTTACTAAAGTTCACGGTTTCTTGGCAGGCACCTACAAGCTGTTCCAGTCGACTCTCCCCAGTTCCCATTAATCTCATATTCTGACATTTCAGTACACCTCTGCGTACAGAAGACTGGTTAAATACAGTGGAACCTTTCAACCCTAGAGTTATTACAATAGTTCCAGGCCCTTCTTCTAGCCTTGGTACAAGACGTACAAAAGATTCCATAACAACTCTTACTGCGTAGCTGCAAGTTTCCTATAAAATTTTTTCCTTATCCTTCTATATTTTAATTCTATTAAATGGTTTTATAAAATAAATTAATTAATCAAATAAAATCAATCAATTTTAACTTATTAACTAATCGGTAACAATAGGGTCGTCCATATAAAATTTCAAATGGGCTAAGCCCCTCTTTTGCTCTTGGTCTAGTTCGAATTCGTGTAAGAGCTAATGGCAAAGACTGGGGCCAAGTCAGATTTGTTTCTTGACCTAACTTGACAATCTGTTGTTTGATTAGATGATTCATCTTTTCCACCTGGCCACTCGATTGTGGTCAGTATGGGGTATGTAACTGCCAATCTATTCCTAGATGGTGGCTGATCTGTTGTACTATTCTGGACACAAAATGTGGTCCTCTATCCGAGGACATTACCGCTGGGACTCCAAACCTAGGTATTATCTCTTGGAGTAGTATTTTGGTCACTTCCCGGGCTTTAGCAGTTCGGCACGGGAAGGCTTCTGGCCAACCTGAAAAGGTATCTGTTAGTACCAATAAATATCGATACCCCCCTTTTCTAGGAAGTTCCGAGAAATCGATCTGCCAATGTTGCCCTGGAACATTTCCTCTCCCAATTTTTCCCAACTTTGGCCCCTTGGTAATCTTAGGATTAGTCTGGAGACAAAGATCACATTGTTGGGTTACTTGTCTAATAGTAGTATACAAATTTCGTGCTATTATGTTTTTAGTAAGATCCTTATATAGAGCTTCTGCTCCCCAGTGCCTTTTTCTATGTTCTTCCTGGACTACTGACCATACCATGTAGGAAGGAATCACTATTCTCCCATGTGAGATTATAGCCCACCCTTCCTCATTATATGATCCCTCTAGGTCAGAAATCAGTTTGTGATCTTCTTTAGTATAGTCTGGTTTACCTTCTAGAGATATTTGTCCATCGGGTATTAGCGCACCCTCTACCTTGATTGCTTTTCTGGCTGCCTGTTTTGCTTCCCTGACCGCCAGTTTATTTCCTCTTTCCAATTCTGTGCTCACTTTCTGGTGTGCTTTAATGTGCATAATTGCCACCCTTTCAGGAAGCTGGACTGCATTTAGGAGTTTCAAAATTTCTTCCGCATGTTTGATGATTTTTCCTTGGGAGTTTAACAGTCCCCTTTCTTTCCATATTGCTCCATGAGCATGTACCACTCCAAAGGCATATTTAGAATCAGTCCAAATATTTATAGGTTTTCCCCGAGCTCTCTCCAGAGCTCGAGTAAGGGCTATGATTTCAGCCTTCTGTGCCGAAGTGTCAGCTGGTAGCGGCCCCGATTCTATCACTTCTTCAGAGGTTGTAACAGCATATCCGGAATGTCGCTTTCCATTCAGCATATAGCTGCTCCCATCCGTAAACCAATGTTCAGCTCCATTAATAGGAACATCCTTGAGATCTGTCCGACTAGAATAAGTGGCTTCGATTGTTTCTAGACAGTCATGATCGACTGATTCTCCAATATTCCCATTAAGAAATGAGGCCGGATTGACGATGTTTGTAGTCACGATCTCAACATCATCTTGTTCCACCATTATGGCCTGGTATTTTAGGAATCTCTGTGGGGAAAGCCAATGCCCCCCTTTTGTTTCAAGGACTGCAGACACTGTGTGGGATACTAAGACAGTCATTTTCTGGCCCAGGGTAAACTTCCGGGCCTCCTGGATGTTTAGGATGACGGCTGCTACTGCTCTCAGGCAACCAGGCCATTCTTTTGCAGTGGCATCCAGCTGTTTAGAGAAGTATGCCATTGCCCGTCTGTATGGTCCCAAATCTTGTGCTAATATTCCTAATGCCATTCCCTGTTTCTCATGGGAAAATAGGAAAAATGGCTTACTCACATCAGGAAGTCCTAGTGCTGGTGCCGACATCAAGGCTTTCTTCAGTTCATGGAAAGCTCTGTCTGATTCAGCATCCCACTGTAGATCCTTCTGATTAGCTGCTATCAGGGAATATAATGGTTTAACAAGCAAGCCATAATCACATATCCAAAGCCGGCACCATCCTGTCATTCCCAGAAATGTCTGCAGTTCCTTTACAGTTCGTGGTCGGGGGGCTTGGCATATGGCTTCTTTTCGGGCCTTCCCTAGGACCCGCTGTCCGGCACTGATCTCGTACCCCAGGTATGTGACCTGTTGTAACACCACCTGTGTCTTCTTCTTAGAAACCCGATATCCTTGTAGTCCCAGAAAGTTCAGCAGACTCACAGTCCAAATAATACAAGATTCTTCGGTTCTGGTTGCAATAAGAAGATCGTCTACATATTGTAACATTTTCCCTTCTCCTGACGGTGGTTCCCATAACTCCAAATCCTTTGCTAATTGGTTTCCAAAAATTGTGGGGCTATTTTTAAACCCCTGTGGCAACACCGTCCATGTGAGCTGGGTCTTTCGACCGCTTCTGGGATTTTCCCATTCAAAAGCAAAAAATCTTTGGCTGGCTTCGTGGAGAGGGAGGCAAAAGAAGGCATCTTTTAAGTCTAAAACTGTGAACCAAGCTAGGTCAGGTGTCAGGGTGGTTAGTAAGGTATAGGGGTTAGCTACTACAGGATACAGATCCTCTGTTATTTTGTTAATGGCCCTTAAATCTTGAACTATCCTATAAGACCCATCAGGTTTTTTAACTGGGAGGATAGGTGTGTTAAATTCTGACTCACATTCTTTTAGTAGTTTTAGTTCTATGAATCGCTCTATGTTTGGACGAATTCCTTCCCTATCTTCCCTTTTCAGTGGGTATTGTTTAATTCTTACCGCACTCTGTCCATCCTTCAATTTTACTATTACAGGTGATGCATTCTTGGCGCGTCCCGGTATGTCAATTGCCCATACTCCGGGATATACCTGATCAATAATTCTGGTATCAATTTCCCTTTTTATAGGAGTACTGGCCAAAGACAGGCTCATAACCTGCATGTATTGGTGATCATTCACCTCCAGAGTAACTTCCCCTTTTTTAAATTTGATTGTTGCCTCCAATTGTTCTAATAAGTCCCTACCAAGAAGGGCCTTTGGGGAATTTGGCATAAATAGGAATTTATGGATCCCCATCTGTTTTCCCAACTTATATTTTAAAGGTTTACAAAAATAAGCCTTTTCAGTTTGGCCAGTTGCACCCTTTACTGAAACATAATCATTTCCCAAAGGCATTAAAGCTTGGTTCAAAACCGAATAGGTGGCTCCTGTGTCTATTAAAAATTCCACCTCCTCCTGTTCTTCTCCTAATTTTAATTTTATTAATGGGTCGGCTAGTCAATTTTCTTCTTCCATGTGAGCTATTGTTTTCCCTTGATTATTGCGCCATTTAGTGTTTTCTTGATGTCTGCGTTCAGGGCATTCGTTTTTCCAGTGTCCTGTCCTTTTGCATATTGCACACTGATTCCTACCCAGGGGTGTCAGCCCACGCCTTGATTTAACTTTAGATTTCCGATTCTCATTCTCTCTTACCACTGCTAATATTTTCTTTTGGTCCTGCTTGTAACCTTCTTCTCGATTACTGAATATTCTCCATGCTTCCTCTACTAATTTTTCCAAGTCTCTATTTTCAGGAGGTCTCAATTTTTGAAACTTGCACCTAATATCCCCCTGTGATTGTCCTAAAAAGAGGGATATTAGTTGCTGTGCGCCTACCTCTGAATTTGGGTCCAGAGACGTGTGCCAGCGCATCACATCTCTTATTCTGTCTAAGAATTCTGAAGGTGTTTCAGAGGGACCCTGTCTAACCTCGTATAACGCTGCCCAATTTATTGTTCTAGGAATTGTTTTCTCCATTCCTCTGAATATCCATTCCTGGTATGCCTGTAATCTTTTCATTTCAGCGGTGCGGTTTGGGTCCCATTCCGGGTCCAACAAAGGAAACCATTCTCTATAATTATCTCCCTTTATATTATAGTGTTCCTTTGCGAGATCCCCCGCTGTTTTTATGACTAGTTGCTTTTCAGTTTCAGTCAAACAATCTAATAATAATTGTATATCACTCCAGTCAGGATTGTGCTGTTTTATTAGAAATTTAAAATTCTGTGCCGTCTTTATCGGATCATTACGGTATTCTCGGGCAGCCTCTTTCCATTCTCTCAGATCAGCGCCCGTGAACGGAACTTTTATTTTCATTGTTCCTCTGTCCAGATTTATGGCTTCTCGGAGGATAAAATAGACTTCTGTCTGGTGCGTGAAGACACCGGACTATTTGGAGCCGTAATGGCGGTTTTTGTGTTTCCTTGTGTGGCAGCGGGTGTTTGGCTTTCTTTATAAATAACTTGTGGAATTTCTTCCTCTTGTTCGCCTGGGGGTGGACTGGGAGCCCCGGCCGAACCTTGTCTCTCCACTCTATAAGGTGGATTAAATAAATCATTTAATTCGGGCTCTTGTTCTCCATTTAATTTGATACACCTTTGTCCAATACTACATGCTGAGCAACATCTTTTCAACTTTCCTTTACGCTCCCTCCTGTCCTCTCTTTCTAGTGCTAGTACCATAGGATCCCGAGGGGGTACTAAGCCGCAGTCCTTTTGCCACTCAGGTTTGTCCTGGAGGACGAAGAACATGTCTGCATATGATACTTCGTCCCATTTTCCTTCTCTTCTCAGAAACATTAATTGCAGGAGAGTGTTATAATCTAACATTCCTCCCTCCTGAGGCCATTTCGCATCACTCCAATTTATACAAAGGCCACCACTGATTACAATATTTAATCCATTTCCTTCTATTTTCGGTACCACCCTGTCCTGCGATATCCCTCCAGTGTTTTAATATACAGCCCAAGGGCGATTTTTCACAGGGCTTACTCCTTCCATTTCCTATTTCGCAATTTTAATTACTTAGTTTTTCTCTGGCCGCCTTAGCCACCCAAGGTCGGAAACGCGGATAGAGCTCCTTACTCACTTTGCACTAAAACGCGTGTCTCAAGCACTCTTGCACTCACAATCAGTCAAAATAATTAAGCTATACACGGAAAATCAAAATGCGCATCTCAATCACACCATTCACACTCTCCGGGCAGCCCTCAGTCACACAAGCAGTATGTTATACGGTACCGTGCACTTATGTACAACTTTTAGGAACACTAACAGTTCACAAAGTATGCATTTCAATGAACAATTGACAAAAAACAAACAACAAACAAAAAACCAAATTTTTCCTGGTCTTAAGCAGAGTGATAAGTTTTCCGCTATTTGCCTAGAATTACCAGAATATTATTATTTTTCAACATACATTTCATAACTCCAAGTTTTGAACATGTAACAAGACAACACATAGAACAAACAAGACACAGAGCGCTATTTCAGTTGTTACATTCTAGGAATTCCCCAATTCTTAAGACAACCTAAAGGAAGTTTTTAGCTTCCTCTTTTTCCTACGCAAAAGTTTCCCTTTTACTTTTGCTGTGAGGTCCCTCTTGTTCCTGTGAGATTCCGCCTTATTCCGTCCTGCCCCCCGCTTTCCGTCACGAGGCCTCCGGGCTTTTAGGAATGGCAGTAACCTCGGGTTTGCTCGATCTGCCCTCAAGATCGCTAGCGGCCACCCCTTGGTCAGCAAACCCCCTCCCAAGGTACCTTTCCTCCTGGGGACTACGCTGCGCGCCGGACGTCTCCGTGCGTCTCACCAGCTGCCCCGTTACTAAACATACCGTTTTATCCGTGGATCCAGGGGTTTCTCTTCTGCTCCCGGGTGAACAGCTGAGAAGAGGAGGCTCCTCCGAGGAAATCTCCCGGGGCGCGCCTAGGAGCGTCCGCTCCGCAGCTGGTCCCTCAGCCAAGCAGAAATCCTCCTGCCTGGCTCGCCAAACTGACGTACGGAATTAAACTCTATAACTCGAAAGTTATAAAGTAGGTATGTTTATTGCGCGCAGATGCACGGGGGATCGCTCCTCCACAAGCGTGCATGCCCGAAGTGATGAACCATCTCACATTTATACAATAAAACAAATGAATATTCAATTAACGCTTATACATATTCATTACCTAAACCCGCTTACTCTCGCTTTGTATGTTAATTAGCTTATCAGTCCTTTGCCTGGAATGTGGTGGTCTTGCAGGTTTGTAGGTGATTCATGTTCTTGTGACCATCCGTGACCATCCGATCTTCTCCAGCAAGGAGACTTAGCACTCCCTCCCTCTAGATAGCATTGGAATATCTCTCATCCTTTTCTCATTCTCTTTTAAATAGCCCTTTGTTAGAGGAAGAAGGGCAGGCATCTCCCCGTCTCCCCTTTGTTAGAGGAAGAGGGGCAGGCGTCTCCTCAAAACTGTAGTTGTCTCCTCAAAGCTGTGTGCCTATGTGACCAGACACCGCACCCATGACTAGTCACCATACCCACATTCCTGAGTAGACATATACAATCACAGTCGGTGTCCATTGTCCCCATTTCACACTGTGGAGTCCCAACAGTCAGATTCATTTGTAAAATACTGTAGATCTAAATTTAACACTCAAGGACAGTTACTCATAGGTGGCACCTCCACACTTTGTGGTCATGTGCTCAAGGCACTGCTGGTAGTATAGCTCAGGCAGTGGAGGAGTTGTGGCTTGCAAGACCCATGCAGGATATGAGGGAATATCTGTGGGATTAATCTGTGTCAAGCTGCATCTACCCACAACTGCAATGTTTGCAATAGCCAAGCTGGCTATTTTAAAGCTAGCTCAGGCCTGTTTGTATGAACTGCAGAACAGAAATAGCCTGCAGGCAGCTCTACTTTAAGGTATTTATCTGTCAGTGTTTTCCAGCTCACAATAATATTGCAGAATGAATAGAAGGTTTACTGAGTTGGCTAAAGGGTCCCCCACGTCACTCTCCCCCATTTCAATGTATGTGTATTACAATTTGGCACTACTTCATATTGTAGACTGAAGAGACCAACTTTGACACGAAGACCAAACAGAGATACAAGTCATTAATAGTTTAATTTAAGAGAGAGAATTTCTGTCTTTTGAATGAATAGACAAAGCAGCTCAGTAACCCTTACTGTCTAGGGGAAAATAGTGTCAGTCTTTTTCTTGGGACGCTCTCACAGAAGAGCAACACCACCATCACACTACACTGTTTTCATGGCAGTCTCAGCAGAAAACTCAGTAAGGCTGGACAAAAAAATCCAACCTTGGCTCACAACGAGAAAGACTGCGGAGGGTGAGAGCTGGGTAGGAGCAGGAGGGGAAAAGGCAAATAGAAGGCTGTGTTTCATAAAACCAGGCACTGTCCTGGCAGGGATGATGAGGCTGTGTGGCTGTTCTGCACCTTCTGATGTGGGTAACAGGCTGAAATGTGGCCTCTCAAAGCCCAGGGATGAGAAGAGTCTAGTTTCTGTGATACTGGGCTGAAGGTATTCAATATGTTCATCAATGGCCTGGATGGTCACACCGAAAGCCCCCTACCCCACTGCAAATTTGCATATGACACCAAATGAGGAAGAGTGACCTACACAGGGAATGGCAGCATTTCAGTCCAGAAGCACCTTGAAGTTCAGACACCTGAAGGTGTCAGTCCAGAAGACACCAGAGGTTCAAGCCAGCAGCTGCCTCATGAGGCTCAGCCAGGAGAAAAGCAGGGTTCAGCTTCTGGGGTGACCTGCTTCAACCTGAAGCACGGCACAGCTGGGGAGTGACAGGCTGGGTCACCACCTTGCTGAAGAGGACCTGGGGCTTGCAGTGGGCTGCAGGCTGAGACAGCCAGGCATGCTCACTGTGAACAAGGCCAGCTGCACACTGAGCTGCATTAGGAGCAATACCTTTGATCAAGGGATGTTTTTATTTCCCTCTATTCAGTGCTGGTGAGGTTGCACCCAGGATAGAGTCTGTCTCAGGAGGAATTTGGAAATGCGGTCCAGGGGAAGACTACCAGAATGGGCACAACCACCAAGGAGAGGCTTGGGGAGCTGGTGTTCAGTCACATGAAAAGGGATGATCTAATAAGCACCTACAATTACCTAAAGGAGACTTACAAGCTCTTCCTAGAAGTGGAAGATGATACAGAAAGGGGCAATGGCTACAAACTGCACCTTGGGAAGGTCAGAGTGGATATTAGGAAAATTTCTTTGCTAGGTAAAGAGTGCAACAAGGGAGCAAGTTATCCAGGGAGGCTAGGGGATCCCTCCCTGGAAGGTTTTCATGACTGGAAGGGGTCAGAGATAATGAATGGGTAAAATTATGTAAAAAACAGTTCTACTGACCAAAAAAAGCCCTGTAAGAGTAAGGTATTAGTGTTACTTCTTAATATTTAGCTATGGAAAGCAGCTGCACTCAAAACAATTTTGCATGGCTCTGCAAGCACAGTGGGGTTGCTGTACTCTAGGGAAAGCATGCACGTGGTGATGAGTGCTGCACTGAGCAAGATGAGGCCCCGTAGCAGGTCCTTGCACTGCACAGAAATGAATTGCCAGCTCCCTGCATGCCTCTTCTGCTCATAGGGAAGAGTAAAAAGGCACCTGAGACAAGGTGTAAGAGACTGCATTGGTGAGAACCACCATTGCCACAGCAGATGTTTGTCTCAACATTGCAAAAGCAGGAAGCCAACACCACTGCCACAACAGAGATTTATCTCATTGTTGAGGCAGGAAACCCACTGACTGACACCATGGAGCAACAGGGGGAGCTAATCCTGAGAAACTTAACCAAACCCCTGTACATGTGCCCAGACATGGGGTTGGGGGAGTTGAGGGGCCTGGAGACCCCTGAGGACCACCTGACGGTATTGGGCATGCACACCATCACCAGGTGGAAGATGTGGTTAAGCAGAACAGCTCGTGACAACGCTATAAAAGAATGGAACCAACCAACATCAGACGGAACTTTCCCCCACTGGACTTGGAAATGAATCTGACTGTTGGGACTCCACAGCTCCAGGCTGGTAGCTATTGCTGTGAACTCTTTCATTCTTTCCTTCTTTCTTTCCTTCCTTTCACTCTTTATCTCTTGCTCTCTCCTTTGCATTTGCAAACCTTTTGTCAGGCAAATAAAGTTCCTTGACACAACTCCATTTTGAGTTTTAATTCTGTTCCTGAGAATACGAGCAAAACCTTGCTCCAGTCTTTGACTGGCGTGCAACACAAGGTGTAATGTTATACTAGAACGTCCAAGCAACAGCACACTCATTTTATTGCCAATGGGTCCCACAGCATTCAGTGGGACCTTATGTACTTTATCATCCTCTATTTTGATGGTGGTTGCTGTGGTAACATCCAATCCGGCGCTTCCTGAAGTTTGGGCTGCAAGTTGGCTGCATAAGCCTGGAATTGTGGAGGATTCATTTGTATCATCACGCAGCTCCTCCCCACATTCCTCCTACCATTTCCCTGGTTTCCTGTTGCCACCTACGAGTAACTGTCCTTGAGTGTTAAATTTAGATCTACAGTATTTTACAAAATACCCTGGGTTTGTTACATCAACGGCATACCAAACCAGAGCCATCAGCCCTTCTCTTTGGACAGTCCTTCTTTAGGTGACCTTCTCGCCCACATGTGTAACAACAGTGGACGACCCTGACTACATCAGCAAAGGTCTTTGCCAGACACTCCATTTGGAAGGCAGCGGTTCCTACCTTCCCACATACATCCATTAATTCTATTAAGGTGGTATTACAATTCACCATGCCTGCAATCACCTTTCTACAAGCCTCATTTGCATTGTCCTTAGCTAATTGAAGTAACAATGCTTCCTTAGCTGCCCCATTCCATATTTGCTTGTGCAAGGAGTCTCTCAACCTATCCAGGAATGACACATATCCCTCATTTGGGCCTTGTTTTATTGTGGTCCATGACTGTTGTGGAGTGCCACGATCCGGAACTTGCAATAAAGCTTGGAGAGCTAATTCTTTTCCCTGCTGCAGGACTAAAGGATGTAAGCGAGCTTGTAACTGAGGAGTTAACCAGAGCCTCCCCCATCAATTGTGGAATCCCTGCCCCAAAATGTGGATCATCCTGGGGGTATTCTAAATTCATCAGTGATTACTCATTTGCCAAGCGCCTCCAATTTGACTCAAAAAGTAACATTTGCATAGGGGTCAATATAATTTGCACAACTGAACGGCAATCATGAGCAGTAAGCTCTGCTGTGAAAAGACTACATAACAACTATTGAGCATAAGGTGAGCCTATTCCATACTGTATACAGGTTGATCTTAACTCTTTTATCACCCCCCAGTTGAAAGGTTCCCACTCAGGGGGAGCTTTACCATCCTTTCAAAGCACTGGGCAGGCTAACACCCTGCCCCCCCATAGTGGTTGCAGCATTGATATCCCCTTCCGCGAGTGCTTGCTCCTGCATCTTTTTCCAGAATTTGGCAGGATCTGGTCCCGATGTTGTAATTTGGACTGGTTGTTGAACACAACCCGAGGTCTCCTCCAATAAACCTATGGCAGGTGGTTTGGGATCAGAGACAGGCAACGGGACAATGACCGGATCTCCCTGCCGCCCCAAAGGGAACCAACTCTGCCCACTTGACCCAGCACCACTCTGCTCCTCATGCCAGCCTTGACTGTGTGAATCAGGTGATGGCAGAAAATACGATGGCACTGAAGGTACCTTGTTGGGCATCATCTCTGCAACCGGGGATGTGGCTATTTCAACTGTAGCCTTTGTCTCCTCGTCGGCTTCTGATTGTTCTAGTAAATTGAAGACCAATCTCCATGTTGTCAATGTTGTTGTAGCAATTTTGTCCCCTCTCATGGCAGCCCCCCCAAAAAAAACAATCCAGCACTTTGCCATATCTGAATGCTGGCAACATTTTTTACTGTAACGGGCAAATTATTCCTTTTACACCACCCTAGCAGAGTTCTTATTGCTGTCTCATCATACTTTATGCCTTCATTTTCAAATATTTCTATTAGCATTGTTAATATAGGGTTTATTTCTCTGTCCACATCTGTTTGCTCTAGCAAAGCTACAATCAATCTCCATGCTGTTAATGAAGCTGTGGCAATTTTGTCTCCCCTTGAGGCAGCCTCAAAAAGTACCTTTTCAACACTTTGCCACATCTGAATGCTGAAAACCATTTTCACTGTAACTGGCAAATCATACTTTTTACACCACACTAGCAGAATTCTTATTGCAGTTGCCATATTTTACACCTTTTTTTTCAAATATATCCATAAGCATTGCAAATATAGAATTTGTCTCCCTGTCCACATTTAATTGTTCTAGTAGGTCTAAGACTAATCTCCATGTTGTTAGCAATGTTGTTGCTATTTTATCACCCCTTGAGGCAGCCTCAAAAAGAATTTTTCCAGTATTTTGCCATGTCTGAACACTGGAGACATTTTTCAGCATAACTAGCATGTCATTTATTTTGTACCATCCTAGCAAAGTTCTTATTGCCTTCTTGTTATACATTACACTTCATGTTTTAAATATACCTATAAGCATTGTTAAAGTAGAATTTTCTTCTTCTGTACCCATATCAATCAGCCCCCATCTACATTGGGTACCAAAAATTGCAATTTGAGTTAAAATGGATAACAAAAATTGCAATACACCCACATCAATTAGTTGTAACAGTTCACCTCTCACAGTGTCTGTTATGGGTTGCAGGCTCTCCCACTTGTCTCAGCTATATTGGGCACCAGTTGTTGTAGTCAGAATCCAACTCAGTCAGCCTCACACAGGACACCAACTGTTGCAGCACAAACTAGTAGGCTGCAACAAGACTTTACTGTTGGTCAGATTCTATTATCTGTGCCATTTCTCCTTCCTCCAGAAGCCAGATCACATTACCCCAACCCCCTACAATCCTCAGGGCACGTGCTTGCTTTTTTTTTTTTTTTTTTTAACCACTTAGCAGGAATGAGCTACACCTGTACATCATCCATGTCAATCAACCCACTGCCTCTGTGGCAAGGCCACAGCTGCATGTTATCAATGCTAATCAACCCACTGCCTTCATTCCTCTACAATTTTCCTTTTCCTTTCTTGCTTTCTCCCTGAAAAGATGATTCCCTTTCAAAATACGCTCAGAAAAAAGAAAGACTGATTTAGCTTGCAAAACATGTACAATCATTAGGTGATGTCTCAGCCCAGTTCATTTAGTGGTAAAGCTCTCACTGACTTCAGCAGAGTTTACCTTAAGCACCTGAGTTAATTTATCACTGAACTCTGAAAGCCTGAAAAGCAAGAGTCCTGGGCCTTGCCTGTGCTGTGTGCTAACCTTTGGGGCTGGTGAGGCATGATGGCTACAGCATGCTGCAGGATGGTCTTTGGCTGCAATAATGCCTGTTGCCAGCCCAGCCCAGGTTGGTTTGTGGAGCACTCTCATCCTCTACGTGCCCCCACTACCTCCTGTCTCGCACCTAGGGCTGGCAGCTGCTAGGGAGGGGATGATGTGCTGAGGGGTGCTGATGGCATGCACCCCAGCCACAGCCACTGCTTTTTGTGGGGATGGTGTTGGTGATCATGCTGTTGAGTAACAGGGAGTGGAAGAAAGCCAGTCTCTAAAATTCACATGAACGATTTTTTTTACCCATTATGACTGTACAAATCCTTATCTGACCTACTTGGTGCATGGGACCCGATATCAAGAGGAGCTGGAGCTGCTAGGAATCAGCAGCTTGTTGACTGCTTCCCTCGGGAACTATTGACCAAACTTAGCAAAGCTGATTTGGGTGGAGCTAGTTCAAATTCCTCAAGATTTGACCACCCAGCTTACAAACTTCAATTCTTCTGGCATTTTTCTGTGAAATTGTGCCTCATTCCCTCCTCTCAAGATCACGGAGAGGTTTTTTGACTGAAGGGTCTTCTCTCCCTGTTGCTTCTTTCCCAACTCCACAAGCACTCCTGGCCTCCAGAGATACATCCTTTTTCAGGGCTATTTGCCTATTGCTGTGACTCCTGTTACAGTCTCTGAGCAGAGGACAAATTATTTGGTTTTGTTTCTGCCTTCTGAAGCTGATGAAATGGTAAGTGACTAGGCAGAGATTACCAAATCCAGCAGTGACAGACTGAGCAATCTCAAATCCTACTTGGAATAGTTACAGAGGGAAAGACTCTATTTTATTGCCCTGCAGGAATGGCTGCCTGAATCATACCTAAGAGGAGCTTCCAAAAAAGCAATCTGCAATTCATGTGTTTCTTTAGATAGGACATCCTTGACACACTATGTAATTGTCACTGAACCATAGAATTAGGGGCCTGGTTTTCCCTCATATGGAATAAAAACTCGTCAGTTTTAATTGGGTGTGGCCTATAGGCAAAGTAAGGAAATCTGAGTAATGCTCTTTATTTGGTAACTCACTGATTGACATTAGGCAGCCAAAGCTGATTAGAGCCAACTGCAGCTGGCTCAGTTCTAACCAACCAAAGTCTTTTCAGCTCATGAAAGTCAGAGTTGAGCCTTTAGGGGGAAGAGTTTAAGCCTGGCTCCCTTCAAAGGGTACTCTGACTGCTTCTGGATTAGTCAAGCTCCTCTGGAGTAAGGTGAAATGCATCCTCTGCTGGGTTAGACCAGTGTTGCCCTTTCTGCACAGACACAGAAATTTGGGCTGGGAGCAGTGAGCTTGCTTTGTCGTGAGGGCTTCCTAGCAGACCTGTGGGGTGCTGAGCTGCTCCAGCAGCTGGCATCAGCACAAGGGTTTGTTCCCTCCCTAGCCAGTGAGACTTGCTTTCTGATGCTGTAGTCCTCTCTAATACTGCTGCATTCCTGATGTGGATTTAGGTATCAAATGCTGCCAGTCTGACTGAATGAGGGGCTGTATTACATGTACCATGTAATAGCTGCTTCCTTCTTGCAGGTGGGTATCCTGGTGCTTCTTCATCTGACCTCCCTTGCGCCATAATACAAGGGCATAAGAAATGTCCTCCTGGGTCCAAGAGATAATTCATGCCTCCCCATATTGTTTTTTTTATGGTGCAAACAGTAGATACTACATGGGGAAAGCTTGTGAACCTGGGCATGACCTGTATGGCCCACACCTGTATCTGAGTGCACATTTCCATGAACTCCCCAGCAGCCAGAGCTGTGGTGGTAGGGGCACCAGAGGATACCTCCCTACACAGTTCTTTTAGCACCTCTGTAAGGATTTGTTGTCCATGAATTTGCCCAACCCCATGTGGGGCCTGCCAGCACTGTCCACCTCTGCCACTTCTTGTAGTAACAACTAGATGTTCGCTGCCAACTGTGTAAATACTTTCTTTCATCTGCTTTAAACTGATCTTTGTCTAGTGCTCCCTGGTTCTAGCATTATGGGCTTTAGTGAATAACAGTTCTGAAATCACCTTATTACTGCCTGCATGATTTTGTAAATGGCATTGCTTCTTTCAATGGCTGGAAAGTAAACATCCTGAAGCAATACTAGAGATTTCCATTCTCTTTGCTGCTTAGGGGAGCTGGAAGTCAGACTCCACTGCTCTTTTAAGGGAGTAGTGTGTGTTTTATACCCAGCTTTTGATAATGAGTTGTATTTTTAGAAGGTTGGCTGCTGAGCTTCTCACAGATACTTTCCACAATTAACAGCTGTGTCTAAGGGATAAGAATTAGCTACTTTCCTAGCTTATGTGCTTGTGAAAATACTGCTAGGTACACACCTGCATTTTTTAGTGCCCAAATGCCTTTGAAAATTCATAGGTCAGTTTTGAAAGCTACCCATGGTTGCTTTAAGCTGCATAAATACTTTTCTTCTAGTAACCAATATCTCATTGTGAGTTTGAGTGAATCATACAGACTGTTCTCATTGGAGTTCCTCTGTCATTTAGCCCTGAAATGTGTGGCACAACTTGCCAGAAAGTACAAAACATTTTTATATTGATCTTCAGAAAGTCTGGCCGTGGATATGATGGCATTGCTAATTAATTTATACTAACACACTGTAAAGCAGAGCAGAAATCTTTAGCAATGTGCCCCAAAAAATTGTGTACCAGTTTCTCTCTCTGGAAACCAGAGCCAATAAAGCACACTGCCTTCAAAGGGACTGCATGCATATCAATTGACCCAAGTTTGTAAAGTGTTATGAGGACTCTGGGAATAGAGCCAAAACATGGCTCCCTGCTGAAGCCCAGAGTATGTCTGCATTGCTCTACCACAGGAATGATCTTTATATTCTCTTAAATCTGCTGACTGTCTGTGTTGCTTTATTTCATCTTAGTTGTTGGAAAACAACTTGCTCAAGGCCTTGAGTCAGCAATAAATTAACTTTTTTAAACAAAAAAACATGGCACACCCAGTAGATCAACTGACCTTTAGCCCTGAATGTAAAATTGAGAAGTGCATTACTATTTGCTTTGTGAGGCAACAGGCAGTTCTCTGCTCCTTTGTGTCCTCATGTGGTGCTGCTGGTGTTACTCTTGGCTAAGCTATTACGGTGCTGCAGTGATTCAGGCTCTAAATAATTTGCAGGCTTCTCCTGAAGCATGTTAATAGGTTAAGTTCACAATTGCTAATTTTATATTATTTCAAAGGATGATTACATATTTATGTGTTATTATTTATTACACAGATCTAGCATGATACATTATTTACAGCGGTATTAACAGTATTTATTATTTATTATGCTACTGTATTAATATATATTATTTCAAGCAAGACTTTTTCCAATGTTGTTTGTTAATTCCAGTTATTTGACTTAATATTCTGCAGAGTAGACAGTACTGTCCTGTGGGCTGAAGCTGCTGAAATCTAATTACATTGGCCAAGAAATGCCATTCACTTTTGCCTTAATAATATTTTATAACTTGGGGATGGATTGTGGTTAGCTCTGCCTGGGTATAAACAAACAGAAAGAGGGATGTGAAATATCTGTTATTCCCATCTATATGATGCACGCACTCTTGCAGATTCCACAGTCCTGACTTTCTTTTTCTGTGCCTGCAAACCTGGACAGACTAACAGACATCCAGGGAGACAGAGACACAGCTGTCCCCTTCCTTTTGCTCCCTCTGAGGAAAGCCAGAATCATGGCAAACGTATTGCACAAGCCCCAGTTAATCCTAGATGCTATATTTTTGACAAGTTTTACAAACACCTTTTAACAACTGTGGGAACTTCATATTTGACTCCCGTTTTCATCTCATGATAAAACAAGCTAGATAATAAATGATGGTTTTTTATCTTCTCCTTTCTTTATCCATCCCTCTGTTTTCTCAATATAAAGTTGGAAGTATAAAGGGTGTCCACACCTTCCCACAGGGTTCCAATCAGGACCCATATCAAGAGAGGTCTGGTCAGGATCATAATGCTCAGCGGTCACCGCCCCAGGGGTTGCAGCCCTCGGCAGACCTTGTCAGCTGCAGCACTGATTCCCTCCGGTCTTGCCCTGTCCAGTTTTTACCAAGGTGTGCCTTTCTTTTTAAGACTTCCAACACAACCAACACAAACAGAGGTCTTGGAAAATCGGGGAAAAGTGGGTTCCATCAGCTACTAAAGATAACATCGGTTCTCTTGTACTTTAAATTTTTGTAAATTATATTAGAGTTTTTAACCTTTTATGGAAGTCAATATGAATTTCCCCAGCCGTTACATCAAGTTCTTTTAAAGGTAAGTTTGGTATCCCCAGGTTCAGTTACAACTCTCCATTCCTTTATTGGTCCCTTTACCCTTGAAGCATGTGTCCACCCCTTTTCAGACGTCCTTATTGCTGTTTCTGTAGTTAAAAGAACAAGAAATGGTCCTTCCCAGCGAAGGTTAAGGTTATTTTCTCTCCAGGTTTTTATCAACACTTTATCTCCTGGTTGAATTCTGTGTATTGTGAAATCTAAAGGAGTGCTGTGAACTAATAGTCCTTTAGCCCTGAGTTCCTTCATATGTTTATTCAGTTCTACGATATAATGTTGAATGGTCATATCCTCCAATTTTGGATGACCTACTGGCAACCCTTGAGTATAAGGCATCCCATATAACATTTCAAAAAGTGAGATTCCAGTTTCTGAATTTGGCATAGTTCTGATATTTAACAGAGCCAAGGGAAGACACTTTATCCATGACATTTTTGTCTCAATCATGAGCTTCGATAATTGTTGTTTCAGAGTCTGATTTACTCTCTCCACCCTTCCAGAACTTTGGGGATGCCAGGGAGTGTGATAGTCCCACCAGATTCCCAAGATTAATATAATATTTTTAATAACTTTAGATGTAAAATGGGATCCTTGATCTGAGTCTATTACTCTCACCATCCCGTATCGGGGAATATTTTCAAGTAATTGTTTCGCTACTGTCTGAGCCATGGCTCTTGCAGTAGGAAATGCCTCAACCCAGTGAGCTAGTTGGTCAATGATCACCAAAAGATACTTATATCATCACACCTTTGGTAATTCAGTAAAATCCACCTGTATCCTTTCAAAAGGTCGGTGAGCCAAAGGTCTCCCTCCTTTTGGTGTCTGTCTTATTTGTTTTTTATTAATTTTCTGACAGATTAAACAACCGAGTACTTCTTGTTTTGCAATTTCAAAAATTCCTATGCACCCATAAAATTTTAGGAATTGATCCACAAGGGCTCTAGTTCCCCAATGTGTTTGTTGATGTAACCTTTGTAATATCCTTCTGGCATATCCTTTTGGTAACATTTCCCTGCCATCTGGCAAAATCCATTTGTTGTCTGTTTGTTTAACTCCCAGTTTTTCATATTCCAATATCTCACACTCAGAATAAGTCTTTTGTTCATGCGTTTGTTCCTCTCTCAGTCATAGTTGTTGGGTGGTTGTCAAGGTTAAGAGAGCCGCTCACTTGGCTTCTTCATCTGCTAAATTATTTCTCCGAGTCCTAAATTGTAGTCCTTTTTGGTGTCCTCTGACATGAGTTACAGCTATGGCCTCAGGTTCTCGTATAGCTTGTAATATTTGTTTTATTAATTCCTCATGGATTAATCCCTTTCCCTGGGTATTTACCAAACCCCTTTCTTCCCATATTTTTCCAAATGTGTGAACTATTCCAAAGGCATATTTTGAATCTGTAAATATTGTCCCGTTCTTGTTTTGTAATCTTTTCAATGCTCTTAAAAAGGCATATAATTCACATGCCTGTGCAGACCAACTAGCACTCAGTGGCCCAGATTCTATTATTTCCCAATTGCTCCCATCTATGATGGCATATCCTGATTTCCTCTTTCCTTCAATCACCCGAGAAAATCCATCTATAAACAATTACTCGCCTTCCTCCAACTCTTCTTCCTCTAGATCTGGTCTAATTTTTGTTTGTAACTCTACTAAATCTATACAGTTATGTTCAAGTATTGAGGTTTTCTCCCATTCTCCAAACAAAATCTGTGCTGGGTGCTGCGGGCATTTCGGGCGAGCGGGAGTCAGATTCAAATACTCACAGAGTTCAAGATCTGATCCGTTTATTGTACAAACCAGGTAGACTTTTATAAGGCATTCTATAAGCGTGCAATAATGTGGTTGGCTATTTTACAAGCATATAATAATATGATTGGTTAACAATTGTTTACTGGGAAGATTTCTGTTTCTGCTTGTTCTGGCATGTAGGCTCCTTTCTGCGGTTTCCCAGCTCCTCTTATCACGTCCCGTTGGCCTTGGTTTTGAGCAAACATCTGCAATTTGCTCCTTTTTCTTCATCCCACTGTTCTGGCCGTAACCTCGTCTTATTTCTTCAGTATTTTTCCACTTGCTTCAGAGTTCAGTATAATCATTCAATACAGCAAGAGCCCCAACACCTCCCCCTTTCTTTTTAAATACAGCATTAATACTGCGTTCCACACAGCTCTGAAAACATTGTAAAAGGCAAGGCACTAAAAGTAACAAAAGAATAACAAACAACAATATAGACAGACCTTGTTTCAATAAATCCCTCAACCACCCTCAATTCTTGTTGAGGTAAATAAATTGATACATTTAAACGGTAAATCAACTGTACATATTTTTAACAAGTGTAGTATTCCACCAGGTACAGTTATCTCCAAGGCCATGATTCATGTCATTATACTTCTTATCTAACCAACCCCAATATGATTGATTTATAGCCGTATAGTTTACTCCCAAAGGCTCAAAAGCTAGTTCAAAGCAGAAACGCATTTCTTGTAGGTGACATCTGAAGCACTTTTTTTTTTCTTTTTTTTTTCCTTTTTTTTTTTCTTTTTTTTCTTTTTTTTCTTTTTTTTTTCTTTTTTTTTCTTTCTTTTTTTTTCTTTTTTCTTTCTTTTTTTCTTTTTTCTTTCTTTTTTCTTTCTTTTTTTTTTCTTTTTTCTTTCTTTTTTTCTTTTTTTTTCTTTCTTTTTTTTCTTTTTACTTTTTTTTCTTTTTTTTTCTTTTTTTTTTCCTTTTTTTTTCTTTTTTTTCTTTCTTTTTTTTCTTTTTTTTTCCTTTTTTTCTTTCTTTTTTTTTTCTTTTTTTTTCTTTTTTCTTTTTTTTTCTTTCCTTTTTTTTTCTTTCTTTTTTTTATTTCTTTTTTTTTGTTTTTTTTTGTTTTTTATTTTTTTTATTTTTTATTTTTTTTTTTTTTTTTCTTTTTTTTCTTTCTTTTTTTCTTTTTTTTTTCCTTTTTTTTTTTCTTTTCTTTTTTCTTTTTTTTTTTTTCTTTTTTTTTTTTTTTTTTTTTTTTTTTTTTTTTTGGTGGGGGGGGGGGTGTAATCAAGTCCGTATTTTTCCTTGAGAAGCTTAAGCTGTTCCTCTTGTTTCAGGAGAGTTTCCAACTCTGATTTGTCGAATAGGTCCGTATTTCCCAAAAATATCATACATTTCCTCCGCTGTGATTTTATACGGCAGGTTCCGAATATAAAGGATCCGATTGACCTCTGGGGGCAGCCAGATGTTAGCTCGCTTGGCCGCTTGCATCGCCATGGCGCCGATCGGAGGGGGGGGGGGTGGAGGAGGGGGTGCCGCCTTGGAGAGAAACCGCGGCCGGGACGGGGCCTGCCGGGCCGCACGCCGCTGCTCGCCGCTTGTTCCTTTTCAGGACACCAGGGTGGTAATTGCGCGACCATACCCCGTACAGCTCGATACGTGCGAGCCAAAGTCTTTACCCCCTTAGTCCCAACTTGCACAGATTCCCATAAGTCCTCTCCTACTTCCATGTTTCATTATTATATATATCTTGCGTAGAAGCAAGGTAACCACGGCGGCGACTCCAACATAGCAGATCAACTACTGCCTGCCGTGAGACTGGCGTTTCAGTTTTTTCTGCCAGTTTCATCAAACTGTCTACGATTGCTTTTTCCACCACTGATGCAGTGATTCCCATCCTGCTTAAATTCCCTGACTCACCGGTCAGCCGTGCACGTTCCGCCTTTCTTCGGGCGCCCAGCTCTCTCTCCGCTGGCAGCAGGATCCTCGCCGGCTCCGCAGCTTGTAACACGATCCTTAATGAATCCTCCTGACCTTTTAACCGATCCTGTCGACCCTCATCGGATCACGTCGGGGGTCACCAGATGCTGCGGGCATTTCGGGCGAGCGGGAGTCAGATTCAAATACTCACAGAGTTCAAGATCTGATCCGTTTATTGTACAAACCAGGTAGACTTTTATAAGGCATTCTATAAGCGTGCAATAATGTGGTTGGCTATTTTACAAGCGTATAATAATATGATTGGTTAACAATTGTTTACTGGGAAGATTTCTGTTTTCTGCTTGTTCTGGCATGTAGGCTCCTTTCTGCGGTTTCCCAGCTCCTCTTATCACGTCCCGTTGGCCTTGGTTTTGAGCAAACATCTGCAATTTGCTCCTTTTTCTTCATCCCACTGTTCTGGCCGTAACCTCGTCTTATTTCTTCAGTATTTTTCCACTTGCTTCAGAGTTCAGTATAATCATTCAATACAGCAAGAGCCCCAACAGCTGGGTTTTGTGCGGTGGTCGTCCTTAAATCCAAATCAGAGGAATGAATTAAAATAGCTTCATATTTTAATAATCTATTGTCGGTAAGCCATTTATCTGCTTTCTGTTGGAGGATTCCTCTAATGTCATGAGGAACATATACTACTAAAGATCCCCCAAATGTCACTTTCCTAGCTTCCTCAACTAACAAGGCCACAGCTACCACCGCTTGCAGACACGTGGGCCATCCTTTGCTTACCAGATCTAATAATTTTGAAAAATATCCAACGGGTTCTTTGCTTCCAGCCCAGTCCTGAGTGAGTACTCCATAAGCAGTGTGATTACTGGTGTTTACAAAGAGTTGAAATTGTCTGTTTAGATCTGGGAGGTTCAGTACAGGAGCCGTTACAAGGTTATCTTTAAGGCATTGGAATTTTTCATCATCTTGTGATGACCACTTTATCACATCCAAGGTAAGTTTTTCATATAAAAACTTCACCTTCTCACTGAATCCCTCTATCCATTGTCGGTAGTATCCCAACAATCCTAATAATTGTCGTATTTCTCTTTTTGTTTTTGGAACTGGCAAGGCAACTATCCCTGCTATCCTGTCTGGGTCTAATTTCTTTCTTCCTTTTGTGATCCAATGTCCTAAGCATTTTACCTCCGGCTCAGTAAACTGTAACTTAGTCTGGGACACTTTTAGCCCCTTTTCTCCCAGAAAATTCAATAAGTTTATTGTGTTTTCTTGAACCTCCTTTTCTAATTTCCCCACTATTAATAAATCATCCACACATTGTAGAAGCTTTACTTCACCTTTTGTTTCAAAAGACGTAAGTTTTCTAGTGCCTGTCCAAACAAATTTGGAGATTCAGTGAAGCTTTGAGGTAATACTGTCCACCTTAGTTGTTGTTTTCTTCCTGTGTCCGGATCCTTCCACTCGAATGTGAAATAATCCCTTCTGGCTTCTGATAGTGGGCAGGTCCAGAAGGCATCCTTCAAATCTATTACACTGTACCAGGTATGTTCAGGGGATACCTGATTCAATAAAGTGTAGGGATTTGCCACTACCAGGAACCTAGTAATGGTTCTTCGGTTAACAGCTCTCAAATCCTGAACTAGTCTGTAACTACCATCTGCTTTCTTTACTGGAAGGATGGGTGTATTATGTGGGGACATACAAGGTTCTAAAGCCCCTTTCTGGAGCAAATTTTCAATTATTGGTTTTAATCCTTTTCTCCCTTCTATCGAGATAGGATATTGCCTAATTCTAACTGGTTCTCTTGGATCCATTATTTCCCCTTCCAGTGGGTCAATATTCAATTTTCCTATTTCTTCTTGGTTATACCAGACCTTCGGGTTTATGCATTCTTCATCTTTTATTGTTAATTGATATAAATTTACTGTGATTGTTCCTTTTTTCACTTCCAATTTCATTCCTAATTGTATAATCAAATCTCATCCTAATAAATTATTTTCCGCTTCTTCCACTAATAAAAAATCTCCTACAAAAATTTTGGGTTTAGATTCAATCTTTACATTTTTAATAATAGGAACCCTGAAAGGTTCCCCTTTTGCTCCTACTACCAAAGCTGTATCTCTACTTGCTCGACATCCCAAAGGGATGTGCCGAACTGTAGATCGTTCAGCTCCCGTATCAACTAATAACATTACTTTCTCCTCTTGGGGACCAATCTTTAAATTTATCAAGGGCTCAGATGTTGTTTTTGTCCCCAGAGTGTAGAGCCCCTGACACCCTTATTCATCTTCATTAAACATCTGTTTGTCCTTCATTCGTCTCCGACAGTCCTTCTTGAAATGTCCCCTCTGCCCACAATAATAACATTCGGGCATTTTCCCAGGGAAATCCTTATTCCTTTTTTTCTGGAATCATCAGCTGTCTTTTTTCGCCTTCTGATCTGGGAATCTTTGAAATAATTTTTGGCTGTTCCTTTTGTTGAGTTTCCCGGACTGCCGCTACAAACATTCTTGCTTTCCCTCTTTGTTTTTCCTCATCCCTCCGTACATACACTTTCTGAGCTTCCTTCAACAATTCTTGTAATCCTCGATCTTGCCAATCATCCAACTTTTCCAGCTTCTTTCTTATATGCCCCCATGATCTGGCCAAAAATTGGATTTTTAGAAATGCTTCTCCGACTGGAGAGGCTGGGTCCAACCCCAAATACATTTGTAAATTTTTCCTCAGTTTCTCTAACCAGTCCGTAGGGGACTCATCCTTTTCCTGATGTTCACTAAAGACCTTATTAATATTCTGCCCCCTTGGGACTGCCTCCCTGATTCCTTGGATAATCAGTCCTCTCAAATCTCACATATTTTGTCTATCATGGGCATTTTGGTTATTCCAGTTCAGGTTCTGGTTAGGCCATTTCTGTTCCCCGGGAAGACCTTGTTGATGCCTTCTTTCCCACATTCGTATTCCTGCCTGTCTAATCATAGATTTTTCTTCGGCTGTAAATAATATTCCTAAGATATATTGTATTTCTTCCCAGGTATAGGTATTAGGACCTAGGAACTGGTCTAATCGTTTAGACTCCCAAAGGATCATCTAGTAGACGACCCATTTCTCTTTTAAAGAATCTCACATCTCCTGTATTCAAAGGTACCGATACAAATCCAGTTCCTCCTATATCTCCTCCCATTGGTACCTCTCGAAGGGGAGCCAGGGTCACTGCTTTTTCTTTTTCATAAATTTTATCTCTCTCTCTCTGTACTGTTTTACTCCTGGTGTGACTAGAAGGAGGAGAGAGTGTGGGAGATGAAGGAACGGGGTCAGGAGGCAGTTGGGGATGTATTCTCTCCTGACGGCTTTCTGCATCCTGCCTTAAATAAGGCGGGGGTAAATTGTTAAATAGCTCCCATAATAACGTGGTTGGTTTAGTTTCTCTCTCCCGTGCCTCCCTTTCTTTCTTTTCTCTCAAAGGAAATAATGAAACCAATCTTCCCGTCTCCAACCCTCTCCACAGTGCAGCATATTCACTTTCTTCCTGACTAAAGGGCTCTTTATTATTCACATATAAATTCAATATCTTACAAATCCAATCATCAAAACATCCAAATATCGGCCTATATACATAATCTGGTCTAATGTCCTCTCTCATCCACACTTTTATACAGTAATGGACCATTTTATTCCTTAGTTTTTCCCTCTTGAGATGGCCAGTAACACCAATGCCTGAGCATTGTTCCCAAGGGACTATCTAAGGGAATAATTTTTGGGTATTCTTTTTCCTCTTTCGTTTCCTCTTCAAAACCTGACTCATATTGGCCCATTTTAGGAATTTTGCAGCAATTCCTATCGCCCTTAGCAACCAATAAGCGTCTTGCAGGGGGTCTGCACCCACCTACGATATCCGGGAGCGTTACACCCTTGGTTGCCGATACCAATGTCTACAGGGGGTTTTGGACCTACCACCCACCTGCGAATCCTAGGACTTTTACAGTGGTTTCCTATCGCCCTTAGTTACCGGTAAGAGTGTCCTGCAGGGGGTTGAACCCTTCACCCGCCCACATATCCTATAGGAGTTGCGATCCCACCACGAATCCTATAGGACCTGCATCAGTCCTTCACCGGCCAAGTTCCTTGCGGGAGTTTGGAACCGCGGTTAGAAGACCTCCACACTCGCTTCGGAACTCAAATCCTGGCTCCGAACCTAGAGTCCGTTTCCAGAATTAGGTTCCGTCTCAATCACACTCTTACACACAAGCAACTGATCCCACCCAACCAACCAGTTTCCTTTATACTCATGACTCCGTCATCTTCGTTCAGATCTTCGTGCACCAGAATTACGGGTCCTTTATACTGCAGGTTTGTTTTTTTTTCCCTAGGAGCTCCAATCCCTTTTGGTTATTGTTTCTCTTTTGTTCGTTGATCTCCAGAGACTGACCCAGACTGCTACTCTCGAGCCACAATCTGTGGGGAGCCCCTTGAACAGTCACAGTCCAGGAAAGCACAGCGAGATCATGTTGGGGTCACCAAATTGTTATAAACGATAACAATTAAAACAATTTTATTTTGGGTTCAATCAATTTAGGTTGAGAAACAATAAACAAAAACAGCGCTGGGTGCGCAGAGAACTCAATTAGTTCCACCACACGCACGCCTGAGTCCTAAAAGCAGCATCTTTTATATCAGCATCTTGACCAATCTCTTCTTGCCAGATATTCGTCCTGCTCTTTCTCCATTGGGTCGTTAGGGTACACCTTCTCCTCCTATTGGGTCTTCTTTGGCACGCTTTTGAGAGTCTCAGGGTCTTTGTCTCCTTTGGCGGGCTTTCCCTGGTGGGCTTTCTTTGTCTCCTTTGGCCCGCTTTTCTAAGTAGCTTTTCTAAGTAGTGATTGCCTCAGGGGAAGGGGGAGTTTTTACCTTGTCTTAAAGGAGAAGCACATGCGCCTATTCATTACAATTGTGATACAGGTTATAATGGTCACAAACTATTTTAGATTTACACAGAGTACAACAACTACACTTATCACACTATATTCTATTTTGACATGAATCATGACTGTGTTTATCACACTCGCAACCTAATACTAAGGTTAAAGGCCTTGGCCACCTCCTCCCCCAGAGTGAAAAATTTATTTTCAAATTCATGCCCATGGCTCAGTTGTCCCTGTAAAAAGAATACCAGGAAGTATACCATAACTTATCCCTTGTGCCATCCAATCTTGAGGGTATGGAAAACGCCTCCAATCAAGGGGTTGGGCCGCCTTCAGGATTGATCTTGGTTTGTGTTACCGTTCAGCCTTTCGGGGTGATCCGGCTCCTGGAAAACTAATTATATGGTTTAAAAGGGTTCTTATATTATTTTTTTCAGGACAGCGTAACCTTAATGCAGGAGAAGTCCGGTTGAGGCCCTCTCACTCGGTAGTCAATACCCATAGGGGTTGCCTCCCTCGGTAGACTATACACACCGCAGTGGAGGGTCCTGTCCCGGTCTTGCCTTCTCCCTTTCCTCCCTTTAGTCTTGTCCTCTTTATCTGGTGCCCTTTAATTCATGCAGAGCCGCGTTGCCAGTTGCCAGAGCATTAGTCCCTCTTCAGCCTCAGTTTCAATTCCCCAGGTGTGGATTCAACCCTCCAAGCTTCAGTATTTATTGGCCCCTTTACCCTGGAGGCATGGGTCCAACCTCTTTCTGCTGTTCTCACAGCTGTTTCAGTAGCAAGTAAAACAAGGTACGGTCCCTCCCATCGAGGAGTTAATGATTCTTCCTTCCAGGTTTTTATTAAGACCTTGTCTCCTGGTTGTATTTCATGAATAGCAAACCCCAGCGGGGCGTTTTGTGCTAAAAAATCCCTTTTCCCTCAGTTGTTGTAATTGTTTTCCTATCATAATTACATATTTCTGGCTCTCATAATTCTCTATCAAAGAATATTCCAATGGCATTCCTTGGGAATACAGCATCCCATATAACATCTCATATGGTGAGATACCTGTTTCACTGTGGGGCATAGTCCAAATGTCCAATAATGCCAATGGCAAACATCTTAACCAAGACAGTTGGGTTTCAATCATTAATTTAGCCAATTGTTGTTTAATTGTTTGGTTCATTCTCTCAACTCGTCCTGAACTTTGTGGATGCCAGGGAGTATGGTATTCCCATTTAATGCCCAGGGTTGTAGCTAAATCCCGTAACACTTTAGATGTGAAATGTGTCCCCTGGTCAGAGTCAATACTCCCTACCAACCCAAAACGCGGTATTATATTTTCCATCAGAATTTTAGCTGCCGTAGCGGCAGTTGCCCTCACCACAGGGTAGGCCTCTACCCAATGAGTTATTTGGTCCACTATCACCATCAAATATTTATATTGTCCTATTTTTGGTAGCTCGGTAAAATTGACCTGTACTCTTTCAATGGCCTATATGCGATTCTCCGTCCCCCAGTAGGTGTTTGCCTCATACTTTTCTTATTTACTTTTTGGCATGTTAGGCACATTTGGGTAATTTGCCAAGCTATCTCATATATCCCAATACACCCATAAAATTTCAAAAAACTGATTACTCAATGCTCGAGTTCCCCAATGAGTTTGCAAATGCATCCGAAATAGCAGCTTCTTTGCTTGACTCTTAGGCAGTATTTCTCTGCCATCTGGCAGGACCCATTTTTCTCCCTCTTGCTTTGCCCCTGTAGTCTTTATAAGTCTTATTTCATTCTCTGAAAACTGCCTCCCCCGCCCCCCCTGGTTTTTCCTGGTTCTCCACCCCTTCCAATTCCCTTAATAACAGTATTGGAGAAGGTCTTTGCAATGCAGCTTCCCGAGCTTCTTTGTCGGCTAAGTTATTTCCTCTTACAAGCAAATTTGTTCCTTTTCGATGTCCCCTTACATGTACTACAGCAATTTCTTTGGGCAGTCTCAGTGCCTGTAAAATCTTAATAATTAGCGTTTGGTGCACTAATCCCTTTCCATGTGTCCCAATGAGTCCTCTTTCTTCCCAAATTTTCCCAAAGGTATGGGTTACCCCATAGGCGTATTTAGAATCCGTATATATTGTACCATGCTTCTCTTTTAACAACTCCAACGCCCTCAACAAAGCATATAATTCACAAGCCTGTGTCGACCAAGTGGGACTCAGAGGTCCAGATTCCACCAAATCCAGTTGTCCATTTACTATTGCATACCCTCATCTCCTCTTTCCCTCTATAATCCTGGAAGATCCATCTATAAACAGCTTTTCCTTTTTTTTTCCAATTCTTCCTCTCTTAAATTGGGCCGTATTTTAGTTTGCATTTCTATTACTTCTGTACAGTCATGCTGAAGCCCCTCTTCTGGTTTCCCGTAAAGGAATTGAGCTGGACTTTGTACTGTAGTTACTCTTAGTTCTAAATCCGGAGAATCCACTAGAATACCTTCATATTTCAACATTCTGCTATCTGTCAACCATTTTTCCGCTTTTTGTTGTAATACCCCCCCTCACGTTGTGAGGGGTGTATACCTTCAAAGGTGCACTAAGGGTAACCTTCCTTGCTTCCTCTATTAATAATGCGGTGGCCACTATCGCTTGCAAGCATATTGGCCATCCTCTGCTTACGGGGTCCAACAATTTGGAACAGTACCCTATGGGTTTCTTAATACCGGCCCATTCCTGCATCAATACCCCATAAGCTGTCTGATTTGAGACGTTTACAAATAGGTAAAAAGGCCTCCCTAAATCTGGAAGGCTTAATACTGGAGCCTCTGTCAATGTTCGTTCCACCATCTCCAACTGTCTCTCATCCTCCTCATTCCATTTGATTTTCTCCATTGTTAATTCCTCATATAAGAATTTCACCTTTTCACTAAATCCTTCAATCCAAGGTCTGCAATATCCCAGGAGTCCTAAAAATTGACTGACCTCTTTCTTGGTCCTTGGTGCTGATAGGGCCAGAATTCCTGATACTCTTTCAGGATCCAGTTTCTTTTTCCCATAACTCAGCCGGTGCCCTAAATATCATACTTCATTCTCCACAAACTGCAGTTTCAATCTTGACACCTTCAGTCCCTTTTCTCCCAAAAAACTGAGTAGTTTAACAGTGATTTTCCTCACATCATCTTCAGTTTTTCCTGCCACTAGTAGGTCATCCACATATTGTAGTAACTTCACTTCCCTCTCCGTCTCAAAAGATTGTAATAATTTTTCCAAAGTTTGTCCAAACAGATTAGGAGACTCGGTAAACCCCTGTGGTAATACTGTCCATCGTAACTGTTGTCTCCTTCCTGTTTCTGGATCTTCCCATTCAAAGGCAAAATAGTCCCTGGATTTTTCTTCTAATGGACATGCCCAGAAGGCATCCTTCAAGTCTATTACACTATACCAAATATGTTGGGGGGGGGTGGGTGTCAAATGATTTAATCGTGTGTAAGGATTTGCCACTACTGGGAATTTAGTCATTGTTCTTTGATTCACAGCTCTTAGATCTTGGACTAATTGGTATGTCCCATCAGCCTTTTTTACGGGTAATATAGGCGTATTATGGGGGGGCATACATGGCTCTAAAGTCCCTCCTACTAATAGCCGATCTATGCCTGGTTTTAATCCCTTCCTTCCTTCTAATGGAATGGGGTACTGTTTTACTCTTATAGGTTTCTGGGGTTCTGTTATTTCTACCATTAGGGGTTCCATTTCCAACTTTCCCAATTCCCCTTCCTTATACCATACCCAGGGATCTATATTTCCCTCATCTTCTTTTGTTAATGTATATAACCGGACTTTTCCGTTTTCCCCTCTAAGCTTTAAGCCCATTTTGATAATCAAATCCCTCCCCAATAGGTTATACTCTGCTTCTGGAACAAGTAAAAGATCATTAAGACCCACATAGGTCTCAGATTCTACCTGAGCATTTTCCAGTATTGACACAGGGAAGGATTCCCCTTTTGCTCCTACCACGGACATTTGCTTATTCCCCCTTTTGAGTCCATCTGGTATATTCCGAATAGTCGATCTTTCGGCCCCCGTATCTACCAGAAACAAAACTTCTTCCTTGTGGGGACCTATTAATAACTTTATCAAGGGCTCTGTAGATGTTTGGGTCCCCAGAAGGTATAGCCCCTGACACCTCTAATCTTCCTTAAACATTTTCTCATCTTTCTGTCGCTTCTGACAGTTTCACTGCAAGTGTCCTTTCATCCCACAATAATAACAAGCTGGTAAGTTCCCATCCTTCTTTTTTGGTCTGTGTTCTAAGCTACCTCCCTTATCTTTTCCTTTTTCTCCTTTCCCTGCTGGCTTTCTCTGATAGCAGCCACAAAAATTTTTGCTTTAGCTTTCTGTCTTTCTTCATCACACCTCACAAAGACTTTTTGAGCCTCTTGCAACAATTCCTCCAATCCCCTGTGTTGCCACTTATCCAGTTTCTCTATCTTTTTCCGTATATCCTCCCATGATTTTGCCACAAACAGTTTTCAATAGCATCCCCCCCATGGGTGAATCTGGATCCAGGCCAGAATACATTTGGAGGCTTTTCCTTAACCTTTCCAGCCATTCCGTTGGGGACTCCTCTTTCTTTGGGTTTTCATTAAAGGCTTTATTAATATTCTGTCCCCTCGGTACCGCTTCCTTGATGCCTTGAATTATTATAGTTCTAAGATCCCTCATGTTCTGTCATCCTGCCGCCATTTGATGGTCCCAGTTAGGGTCCACATTCGGCCACTTTGTATCTCCTGGCGGTCCGGCTTGATTTTGCCTCTCCCATATTCTCATTCCCGCT
This sequence comes from Falco rusticolus, assembly GCF_015220075.1. Taxonomy (NCBI): domain Eukaryota; kingdom Metazoa; phylum Chordata; class Aves; order Falconiformes; family Falconidae; genus Falco; species Falco rusticolus. Next base: position 19,667,389 of record NC_051209.1, on the reverse strand, counting down.
TGCCTAATCATTCCCCTTTCTTCCGTTGTGAAGAGGATCCCCAAAATCGACTGCATTTCCTCCCACCTATACGTGTTGGGTCCCAGGAATTGGTCTAATCTCTCTGCGACCCCTAGAGGGTCATTCAATAAATTACCCATTTCCTTTTTAAAATTCCTGACATCTGACCTATTGAGGGGCACCGTCACAAAGCCTGTTTCTCCCTGATTACCTCCCAAGGGTACCTCCCGCAGCGGGTATAAACCCCTCTGCTCCTCAGCCCCTTCCTGTTCCCTTTCCCTGTTCCTTTGTTGACTCCTTGTCCTTTGGGCAGGTGGGGATGGGCTAGGGGTTGGTGCAGTTGGGGAGCGTTGGTTATATGGAGGGGGTAAATTATCAAGGGGCTCCCACTCCTCCTTATCTTCCTCACCCTCCTTTTTTGTAGTTAAACTAAATATCTGAGTGGCAGGTGCTTCTGTTAGTCCCAACCAGGCCGCAGCATACTTGCTCTCTTCCAGATCCACGGGTGTTCTGCTATTAATATAAATGTTCAAAGCCTGACAGACCCAGTCTTCCGTGGACCTGAACATCAGCCAAAATACGTGGGGTCTTAAGGGTTCTTTTGGCCATTTAACCATACAAAACTGAATCATTTTTGCCTTGTCCTTATGTTTAGTGCTTTTTAAGCTATTGCAATATCTTAGCATTAGCCCTAAGGGACTATCCAGTGGAACGTCTGGTAATTTTCCCCCCCTTTTAAACCAGAGGCCCCTCCTTGAACCTTCTGAGTCTAAGTATCTGCTTTGTCCCTGACCCATTACTGGAACCTTTTATACAAAAAGCTCTCAACTCCTGGCTGTGCCTGTATCTAAAGGTGTCTTGCGAGTGTTATCCCACCCACGAACACTCAGAACGATCACTTCAGTCCTTCACCGGCCGAGTCCCTCGCGGGATATCGGAACCGCGGTTAAAAGACCTCCGCACTCACTTCGGAACTGAGTTCCATCTCAGTCACACCCTTACACACAGTCACACAACCGTATCCACCCAATCAAACGGTATACTCACAAAACAATAAATCTTCGTTCAGATCTTCATGCGCAGAATTACGGGTACCGGAGGAGGGGAGAGCTCTTTGTTCTTTACTTGACTCTTATATTCGTAATCCTGCTGGGCTCCGCACTGCTCCTGGTAAGGGCCACAAAAAAACCAGGGTGGGGGCACCTCCCTTAGCCATTCACAGTCTCGGGACCCAAGAGGATCACGTCGGGGTCACCAAATTGTTATATATTCCGAGTCAATTTTTAGTTTTATATGATTTATTTATGGGGTTAATAAAAGGCAAGTAAACAGCGCTGGGCATGGGGAGTCAGGGCTCCTCTAACACGCACACATGTTACATCGGGTGGCTGGTTTTTTATGTTCCTATGCTAATACATATTCATCACTACTTCTAAGAAAGGCAGGGTTATTGCAACTAGTTTCCAGAATTCGACCCCTTCCACTGGTGCATGCATATCAGTTCTCGGTGGTCCCTCTGGGAGTCGTTTGGGCTGAAGGCTCGCAGTCTTCCTCCCAGGCTGTGTCCTCCAGTCATCCTTCAGTTTCCTTTTCTTCCTTATTTGGTAATCTCTTGGCTGGATGTCAGAGACTTGTGTAGCATTCCGTGCAATAGTTAACAGTCATTTTGAAACTCCTTAACCCTCTATTGACACGAATTGCTGGACCATTGACACAAAGTGCTGGACCATTTCTTACATATATATATATAAGGCCACCATTGACTACAATAGTTTATAAATGTTTTCTTATTCACACTCTCACACGGTGGTCCTCCTATATTCTTCCAGTGAGCCAACATACAACCCAAAGGGCTCTTTTTTACTATTTCTCCACTCTGATGACCTCTCATTTCAACTTTATACAATACGGTAAATAATGAAAAATATTACAAGTTACAGGTTTCAGCACTCGCTTCCTAGCTGAGCTACATCTCAGTTGAACAAAACACTCACACAAAAGGGCCCGTTATACACTCACTCTGCTCACTCAGATAGATAGTAACAATACCATTTCATGATGGAAATTCCAAACTCAAACACCATTCTGCCATTCCAGAATGTCAAATATAAACGAGAGGTCTCAAATAATACATGGTACTGAATTTTACAACAGATGACAAAATGGCCAAATCACTAGAACCCAAATTACCATGGTCAAAACATACCACTCCGGAAAAAACCTGTTACCTCTCGAGAGGCCCCTTCCCGCTACCGCAGGGAGGAGAGCACCTAAATTCCCATCCCCAGCCTTTCCAGGAGCTAGCACCAGCGCTCTTTACCTCACATACGACGTCTCCTCACAACTTACAGGTATCCCAACCCAATTACAACATACCTGGTCTGCCGATAATGGTCCTTGTCTGTCCCTGTGATGATCTGGGTGAGTAGGGGAGTCCTCCTGAGAAATCTCAGGGTGCCCAGAGGAGTCCAGTCCTCAGCAGGTCCCGCAGCCGGACAGAGAAGGTCCCATCTGGGTCGCCAAATTGACAGGCAGAATTGAACTCTACAACTCGTGTAGAGTTATAAAGCAGGTATGTTTATTGCGGTGCCGGGTGTAAGGGGGATCACTCCTCCTAACTTGCACGCCGTTTGAACAAGCAGCCGGGTATTTATTATACAAAGTCATGCATATACATAAGGTTTCCGAACATTCAGAATCTCCTCCCTCTGGCGCCTCTTCAGGATGTACTTTTCACCTTCTTGGGCAGTTACCTGAAGTTCTTGTTTATCTTTGCATACATTAGCAGTCTTTATTGTTTAGTTTCTGTTATCTTAAAACATCTGCTAGCTAAGGATGAGCCCTTCCTTATTGTCCACTCTAAACATGTCAAGGTAAATACATGCCCACTGGGCTGGTTTTAATATATATCAGCATGATCCCCGGGGCAGGGGGTGGGGGCCATTTGAGTAGGAGGTCGCTGATCTACTACCACAATTATTTTACCCTGGTTTGTTTTCTTTTAGCAGTTAGCAGGGCTCCTTATTTACATTCTTGTTGAGGTCATCTCCATGGGTACTAACTGTCCCTTCTCGAAGTGCTTAGTGCTAAGCTCCCGCCCTTCCTTCTTTCTCAGGTGTTAATGTTTCTGTTACCTATGCAGTTTCTGTCTGCAGCAGAGTTTTAGTCTTTTTCACTACATCACCTACTTCATCACGGGCTTCCTACCAGGTCACAGCCTCCTTCAGGCATCCACCTGCTCCAGCATGGGGTCTTCAGCAGGCTGCAGGTGGATATCTGCTCTACTGTGGACCTCCATGGACTGCAGGGGGACAGCCTGCCTCGCCATGGTCTTCTTCACCACGGGCTGCAGGAGAATTTCTTCTCTGGTGCCTGGAGCACCTCCACCTCCTCCCCCTCCTTCTTCATCGACCTTGGTATCTGCAGAGTTGTTTCTCTCACATATTTTCACTCCTCTCTCCCAGCTGCTGTTGCACAGCAGTTTTTTTTCCCCCCCTTCTTAAATGTGTTATCACAGAGGTGCTACCACCATTGCTGATTGGCTTGACCGTGGCCAGTGGTGGGTCTGTCTTGGAGCCAGCTGGCATTGGTTCTATCAGATATAGGGGAAGCTTTAGGCAGTTTCTCACAAAAGCCACCCCTATAGCCTCCCCACTACCAAAACCTTGCCACATAAACCCAATACAGCAGGTAAGTTTTGCTTTCTAGTCTTCAAAATACCAGGTTTAACAGCAAACAACAAAAGAAAGCATGAAAACATTAAATATTTCCATTAGATAATTAAGGAAAGAAACCAATCTGATGCAGCTTTTCACATTCTGCAGGTAAGAAAGTGCAATATTATAAAAAAGAAGCAGTTCATGATTGTGGTACTTTCTAGTCATAATTGCTCTCTGCAACTAGAAGCAATAGAAATGTCCAGATTGGTCTTAGAAATAACTTGTACTTTGTAGCCAATACGTGTTAAAAGACATCTTTGATCCTGTGACCTTGTAGATGTTTGCAAATACAGCAGCTAATAACATTTTCTTTTTAAGGCAGGTTCTTTTTCTCAGAACATATAATGCTATACTTTTACTGGTGTCCTAGTTTTAGCTGGGACGGAGCTAATTTTTTTTTCAGTAGCTGGTACGGTGCTGTGTTTTGGGTTTAGTATGAGAATAATGTTGATAACATTATTGTGGTGAGCAATTGTATTGTGCATCACTTGGTTGGTTTTTTTTCTCTTTCTTTGAGTTTTATTTATTTCCCATTTTTTTAATCTCCCTTTTCATTACATTTACTAGTAGTATTATATTTTACTCTATTTCAATTATTAAACTTCATTTCTCAACCTACCATCCTACTAGGTCAGTATGTTAAGACTTACTTTTCTTTGTATAGACCACACATCTTCAATCACAGGCAGCATTTAGTCCCTCTGACACAGTAGATCTTCTTCTACCATCAAAGGAGCTGCTGCAGTTATGAACACTATCATTCCTTGTAGAAGAATTATAGAGGAATGAAGGCAGTTTAATTAACATTGATAATATACAGCTGTGGGATTGCTTCATGGGTGGTGGGTTGGCTGATGTGGATAATGTGCAGCTGTGGCTGGTTCCTACTAAGTAGTTAAATAGGTCTAAGGCAGGGATCCTCAAACTATGGCCTGTGGGCTGGATATAGTCCCTTAGGGTCCTCAATCCAGCCTCTGGTATTTACAAACACCCCCACCCCCTGTCAGGGACACCAAGCAGCTGCAGATGACTGCCTGCCACTTCATCTGCATGCTGGCCCCCTCTTTAAAAGTTTGAGGACCCCTGGTCTAAGGGGTATGGAAGAGGTGAACTGGATGAAGAGAGACCTAAAAGAAGTAAAGGGAGAAGAGAAAGTGCCCTGAATGTAGGAGAAACAAGGAGAGGCACCCGGGGAGAAGAAGGGGGCCTGGATGAGGAGAGGCTGGCTGGAAGAGGAGCCTGGAGAAGAAAAACTCTGGATGCAGCAGAGGCAAGAAGCAGGGTGGACTGGCCTGAAGAGGCTGAAGAAACAGCACTGACTGTAGATGAACTTTTGAAACCTTGTGGGGGATTGGTGGCTGTGCCGGGGCAAGGTGTGGGAACTACTTATTGAAGTTAACCTGGTACGGGATGGTAAAAGCCTTGTTGCAGTTGGTTAGTTTTGTGAGTGCTGCAACAATTAGTACCCTGTGTAAGGCTTGAACTCAGGACCTTCAGGTTATGAAACTGAGTGTAATGAGTGGTGACAGCAGTAATGGCTGTGCTGGGGGATGTTTGAAGTTTTGAACAGTGATGGTGGCACCCAATGTAGCAGAGACAGGTGGGGGTAGCCTGTGACCTGGATCACGGTGAGATAGGTGGGGAGAATTTGGGATCTGGGTCAGACACCGGTAAAGGTAAGCTGTTGGGATCAGAGAAGGAAGCCTGACCACTGTGGGGCAAAGAGACTGAAGGTAATGGGCAGTAGTAGCGGAGTACATGACCAGACATGGCAGTGGCCTGTAGTGGCAGGTCCAGAGGGGGTCTGGCTAGACAGTGGTGATGGCTATGCCAGGTGCAGTGCCACAGGTGGCTCCCGCTGTTGCTTGGCCTGGTGGTATTCTTGCCGGTGTTTATGTGCTCATTAAAGGTGTCTCCACTTGTGGTCGCCCATTTCTTCTACAAGGATGTTAAGAAGTTTTTCAGGACATGGAATAATGTTAGTGCTGTATTCTAGAGCTGCTGCTGCAAGCTCACTTGGGTTACTGTCTAGCATGACCCCAAGAGGTGAAAGGATGAGGTGAGGTACTATAAGCTCATCAGAACCCCCCTCTGAAGGAAACAAAATCCCAGATATCAAGAAAGCAGATGAGAAGAAAGGTGATCAGCCCCCAGAAGCTGAAAAGCCCAAGATAAAAGTGAAGAAGGGATATGTGTGTGAGTTCAGGGACAAGTTGTCTGGACTGTATTAAAACCTTTTGTGAAAAGGTTGTGATGATTGTTAAAAACATAAGGCATGAAATGCTAAGAAGGAAAAGGAAAAAAAGGAGGGGAATTGTAGGAGAATTATAGAGTAATTAATGCAGGTTAATATTGATAATATACAGCTGTGGGCTGGATTCAGGGGTGGTGGGTTGGCTGATGTGGATAAGGTGCAGCTGTGGCTGGTTCCTGTTAAGTAGTTAAATAGCTCTAAGGGGTATAGGAGAGGAGCACTGGATGAAGAGAGACCTGGGAGAAGGGAGAGTACCCTGAATGTAGGAGGGACAAGGGGAGGCCCTGGGAGAAGGGGGCCTGGATGAGGAGAGGCTGGCTGGAAGAAGAGCCTGGAAGAGAAAGACTCTGGATGCAGCAGAGGCAAGAAGCAAGGTGGATTTGCCTGGAGAGGCTGAAGAAACAGCACTGACTGTAGATGAACTTTTGAAACCTTGTGAGGGATTGGTGGCTGTGCCAGGGCAAGGTGTGGGAACTACTTATTGAAGTTAACCTGGTATGGGATGGTAAAAGCCTTGTTGCAGCTGGCTAGTTTGGATAGTGCTGTGACAATTCCTCAGCATATTTTTGAGGAACAAAACATTTCTTTCTGGGTCTTGGTGGTCATATTGCTTATCACCATAATATGCCGTAGTTGCTGGGCATGTAAGACCTATGAACTATCAATACACAATTCAGCTCCAGTAACAGACACCATAAAGGAGGCAGAATCAACTTTCAAAAAACTAATTTTAATCAAAACAAAGTTGTTGATCATTAACAAGTTTATAAAACAGTGATTTAGTTAAATTGGTATCAGCATATCAAATCTCAATTACTTTCAACTTCATGAGCATGTTTACATGGGTGATGAAATACAACCTTTTTACTTTATTATAATAAATAAAATGGAGAGCATAAAATAGTTTTTCTGAACAAAAACTCCTACAAACATACCTCTAGCATGTTCTCTAATGAAGGGAACAAGAGACACTGGACAACTTTTGCACCAAAACATAAAAACTGCTTTAAAAAGCACACAGAACAATCAGCTAAAGTAAAAACACTATACTGTAACCGAAGTTGGTATTTAATAATATAATGAATGGTTTGGTAGTTAGATCTCCAGTTTGGTTACCTTAAAGCATTAAGGCAAGGAAAGATAGAAGGCTGCCTTTGAGTAAATCTACAGAAAATATTTAAAAAAAACAAACTGAGAAGTAGAACAGTCATATCTACACAACTTTGTCCTGCACAAAGTCAAAATACTTATGCAGAATATATATAATAAATATATTTGTGCACAAAGGTTAGCTTATTATTAGCTTACTGAAAATGTGTAATGTATCATGTTAATAATTTTGCATTTTGTGTGAAAAAGGATATTTCTTTAAGTTTCCTAGGCTAGGAGGCACAAACCTCAATTCTAGCATACTGTATTCTTAATGCTATAGGCTTGTTGCTCTGGCTGTATATTTTTTGTTGTCTCTCTTTATTATAGTGCCTGTTACAAGCATGTGTACACATATGTGTACATGGGTTGTATAAATATATATAAAATTTCCCCCAATAGGTATCAGTCCAACCATGCAATCCAAAAGGTGGCTCTGCATAGATGCCCAGCATATAGTTCACTACCTGAGCCAACCCTGAAGTAAGGAGCACTACAGTCCTTCAAATAGGTTTTCTTTTTTGTTTAAAACCAAGCTACTGCAGCTTCAAGTATTTTACATTACATAGATTTTTTTTAAAATATAAATTAAAGTTATATTTTTTCAATATTCAGACATATACTATAATATATATACAGTATGATAAATGCTCTCATTCTTTTTAAATTTTTTTCTGAGAAATCCCTGAGAATGTATGTTGACAGTCGCTAAGTTTCCACATGCACAAGCATTGTGTGCCATGCTTCTGGATGAACAGCACTGCAAAGCCACATGGTCAGCCTTTTAACTATTAGTATTTCATTTGTTGGTTTGTTTAAATATGCTGAAATGTAAGGATGAATTACAAAGTAGTAAAGCTGAATCCATTTGAGGTACTTATCACAGGATGGAGGTGTTTTTGTTTGGTTTTTAAAGCCATTGCAATATGTGTTTGTTTTTGAGGCTGTGAACATATACAGAAAGGACAGGAGAGCAATGTGGGCTTTTGCCACTTGACAACATATACTCAGTGTAAACCAAACCTTTTTTTAACCTCTCTCACACTCAAAACAGAAAAAAGGAAAAAAAAATGTAAATACACAAACTTTCACAACATGACAGTTTAGTTTGCAAACTCAATATAACTATACACATATAATACCGGTGTGGCTGTTTCTTTAAGTTCAAAAGGATACAAAGGCAGGCTCAAGTAAAAACAAACCACCTTCCCCCCCCCCCCCCCCCCCCATTTTCATCAACCAAATCGCTCACGAACCAACATCATCAGTTTCTTTTTGCCTTTGTAGATTTGTTTTAGGTTGTCAATAAACTGTGTAAACTGGATGTGTCCATCATGAGCCATTAAGAAGGTCTCTCGGGCCTTGCTGAGGAACTCTATAAACTCACTATAGTGTCGTGGGCTGATGTGAGTGAGACGTGAATGAGTTGTATTAATGTAGGCTCCAATTGTGGCATCCAAGAGTTGTCTTAAAGGGGCTTTCTCCAGTGACATGAGCTTACTAGAGTTCCTCTTTCCATGAAGTCCCACTATGCCAGGAGTGGTCAAAGTACACCTACGCAAAATATCTGACAGTACTGTTGCACATTTGACACTCTTGACCACCAGAGGTATTATAGCTGCTAGCTCATTTTTCCCAAGGGAGTGGCTGAGTGCACATGCCCACAGAACATCATTAATGGCAGGGTGCGTGTCCTGATTGTAACTCAGGTTGAGATGTGTCATGGCCAAAGTGGCCAGCTTGTAGGCCCGCATGGGGTACCCACGGTGTTCCATGTATCGTGCTATAGTAAAAAGCTGTGAGTAGTTCATGCCGGTTGTAGCAGCATCTAGAACAATTTGGTAAGCAGTCTCAAAAGCTATGTGATCCTTTTCACATAAGGTCAGTGCAGAGAGGGCACAGTTTTGAGGATCCTTCATGGCGCACTGTAGAGCAAGCGTCCTAGCACTGCTGGCCAGCTTCTCCTGCTGATGGCAGTCCAGATGCAGACGGACAATGGTACTGTTGGACATCACTGTTGTAGCAACAATACTAGTGGCTTCTGTTGGAGTGAAAAGTGTAAACCAGTTTTGCATGATACTATCCAGTGCATAAACACCTGGAGAGAGAAAGAAAGGATTAGCCACAACTGATAACACCTAGCAGATACAGATGTTCAGCAAAAGATTACATTTTCCAAGTCTAAGACGTTGCCAGTACATCCAGGGAGACGTGCTTCAGCAAGAAGGGCTAAATCAGATAACACAGCTGAAAAAGGACATTAAAACAAAGGCTACTGTGCAAACTCTGTAGCAATCACCAAAATGCAGATAATAACAGAAAAGCCTGCAAGATAAGCTTTAATCTCCTAGTGTGACAACTGAGCTGTTTTACTTGTTATCTAAGACAATTTGGATAACAAGTTCTGGCTCATTTGGTCTCATCCCATCACTTAAAAGCAGCCCTCACACTGAACACTGAAAAGGCAATTTTAATGTCTTTTCTCAATGTGCATTTCAAGGTACAGCGCATGCATAAAAGAATATGAAAGCATGGTAAATGTCTCATTTAATAGAACACCATGGCATTTAATACTAAGCACACCTTAAAAAAAAAAAAAAAAATCCTAACCCCCTCCAAATAGGCTTTTCAGATACATCTTGTATCAAATACATATGCAACTGAACATCAAGATCCTTATTAGGGAAATACTCTGAGCAGTATGCACTACTGGATATTATCTAAAATATCTGTTTTCCTTAGTATCACTTTATTCCTGGGGAGGGGGGGAAAGGAGAAACAGTGACTAATGAGTTCCATAAATTGGATCTTATAGCCAACTAGAGTGTCTTATTATTGCTAGAGGCAGCTTACACACATCTGTGAGCCCACCTAAACCACACCCAGAGGTCCTGTTCTCTGTAGGGCTCTGCCATCTCCTGTGCACCCCTTCACTTGTGCAAAAATTCAGCATCACCAGAAAATATCAGATCTTCATTTAAATAAACAGATTTCTTGTTTTATCAACTTGATTAAGTCTCAAGAGTACTTTGTGTGACATTAAAGTTTCTTTATGGGCCTATTCTATTAGAATATGTAAACTAATTTAAAGCAGTATTAAACCCAGCATTTTATTTGCCAATATGTAACTACACAAAATAATACTTGGGCACTAATATTTGCAAGACAGCCTTAGTAATAATTACCTTAGCAAAGATATAAAAGCAATAAAACAAGAGCATTGCATGAAAATTTGCAGACACAAACCATTTTCTGCCTGAGGACATACAAAGGCAAGTTGTACTTTCCCATGCTACTGACAACATTAATTTACCAGTTAAGCATAAAGCAAAGAATAAACTAATCCAGAGAATAAGCAGCAGCAATCCTGTGAAGTTCTGAAACTCAAGAAGCATCTATGTGATACAATCCAACTCAGATATATGAAAAATAATACAGTAACAGAATAATACAGTAAATACAGTAGAGAAGCATACTTTCCAAAAATACTTTAGTGACAATTAAAGTTGCTTCCTTATAGTACTTATATTGTCCTCACTACCACAGCTGCTGATCTTTTGGTTTTTTTTTACAGCTACACAGTTTTTAATACCCTCATCTTCACTTTCAGATTCTGTATACTCATCTTGCAGATGGTAAACTGGAATACAAAAGCTAAAGGACACCTCATCAAGACACAAGAAATTTATGGCAAAGCTCAGAAATGAACATAATGTCCTGCTGAGTGCGCTATTTATTCTCCCACTACTATCCTCTAAGTATGAGGCTAGTTCTGCTCCCACCTTATTTTCACCTTACATGGTTAAAGATGGGTGCATTACTGTTTGGTTTGCTTTCCAGTGCAGATGAGAGGCCTGCATGGTGTCATAGCCACATAACAAAGATGCATTACACTCTAAGTTCGGATTTATCCAGGGACTTAATCTGGGGTATTTCCCATGAGGTTATGCATGTCCCTACCTTGCAGGGGAAAGAAGTCACACTGCATTACTCAACTACTGTCTCACTTGGCCTGTGCCTATTCTATCACATGCTCAAAAAATCCACTCATCATTGCCATAATTAATGTCTTGTAACCAAAGGAATTTTATAGATGAACAGAAAGTGGGAGACATTTGCAGAGCCTGGGTGTTGACAAACAAGATCAAGCCCTCTAAGATTAGCTGACAAAAAGGCAAGATCCCTTGAGAAGCATCTCAGAACATACCTATTTCTGTTGCACATGTTACCAACCACCTCACCATTTCCCGCCGTCGCCAATTCAGTGTTGACAGCGTCATCCGCATCACCTATTAAAACAACACAAACAAAATACAAATTAATCCTATTGCAAAACCAAGACAATATACCAGCAATTAGGGATTTAAGTTACTCAAATACATTGAGGTTCAAAATGGCAGCCTCTTGCCCTTTCCACTCTCTTTTTAGCTGATATGTCAAAAGGCTTGACAAATACTGCTCAGCTATCTTAGAAGAGCATACAGAGAGTAATTCTAGCTGCAGGTCCTTCAAGGCTAGAGGAGAAATTGTTTTATTTGGGGAGAAGAACCCCCCCCCCCAAAAAAAAACCCCACAAAAAAGCCCCCCCCCCCCCCCCCCCAAGCACAACCAATTACCAATTATTCAAATGAAACTGTATTGTGTCTCCTCCCTCTATGTATGTTAGTCTTTAAAGTAGAAACATGTCAACTCTTGTTGGGCAAACTAACCCATCTAATTTTTCTCCCATCTGCATTTTTTTTCATTGACTTCAACAATACAGACAGGAGTTAGTGTGTACTGTGATTTGACAGACTGCTTATGCTGCAAAGACAAATATACACACATACTTCCAGATATATCCAGATATTTTTATTAAGTCATAGTGATGATTTCTGTCTTTGAACAAGGAGACTCTGCAAAGAAGTTCCATTGTAAAACCATCAGAATCACAGAAAAAGGACTATAAGCTCTGATTGCAGTGCCCATATTTTACATCAGTTGCAGTTATTGCCTATGTTGTTTCTCAAAATGTGGGCAAATATGTTTATGCAGTAAAACAAACACTGCATGGAAATTGCATGGAAAGATTGTTTCATCTAACTGGACAGACCCTACAGACATCAGACATCTAGATGAAGAAAGCAAGTAGTTTTCCCCTTACAATATCACTGATCATACTATGGTATTACTACTTGTAGCAATTAAGCAAAGAGCATAATAGGTCAATCAGAGCTTTCAGCGATGATCTTTACATATTAACTCATAAAATGCACTCACAAAACAGCTTGGAGTCAGCAGCATTTGTAAGAGGGTTCTCAACCCATATTTCCCCCCCCCC